>NC_133367.1:4574141-4595458 GCF_049309525.1 Garra rufa
AAATTCAAAAACTAAAACGAAAATAAAAATGAAAGAAAACTACACCTACGACAACAATTTTGACTAGAAGACAAAAAGGAACAACTTACAAAATATTATAATCCACGCATTACCTCTAAAAGCGTCCATTCTTCACGTCTCCCATGGCACCCCAAACGTCAAACAGAAAGACGTCAGGAAAGCCGAAGTCGCCCAGAACAGAGTCGAGGGCCTCTGCGAAATCATCCGGGTTGTTCTTGTTCTTCCCAGCTTCCACAATAGTAGTCGCTGTAGGGAAAAAGAGCAGTATGAAATCAAAATCGGTCATTGCATCACTTGCTCACCAATGGATGTGAATGGGTGCCGTCAGAATGAGAGTCCAAACAGCTAATAAAAACATCACAGTAATCCACAAGTAATCCACACCACTCCAATCAGTTAACATCCATTGTTATGGATTACAGATGTGTATTTTAGTTAAAAGATGATCGGATTACTTATTGGATTACATTTTTGTAATGGACTGGAGTTACTTGTGGATAACTGTGATGTTTTATCAGATGTTTGGACTCTCGTTCTGACGGCACCCATTCACATCCATTAACGAGCAAGTGATGCAATGACACATTTCACCAATTCTGATTAATCTGTAATTGTCATTTTTGGGTACACTGTTGCTTTAAATATTTTCTTTTGGAACTAGTTGATCCCAGTATATGGGACACGTATTTTAGTTAAAAACTAAAAAATTAATCTGATTATTTATTGGATTACATTTTTGTAATGAACTGGAGTGGTGTGGATTACTTGTGTTTTTATCAGCCGTTTGGACTCTCATTCTGACGGCACCCATTCACATCCATTGATGAGCAAGTGATGCAATGACACATTTCTCCAATTCTGATGAATCTGGAATTGTCATTTTTGGGTGCACTGTTGCTTTAAATAGCTTTTTTGGAACAAGTCGATCCCAGTATATGGGATGCGTATTTTAGTTAAAAACTATAAAATTAATCTGATTATTTATTGGATTACATTTTTGTAATGGACTGGAGTGGTGTGGATTACTTGTGTTTTTATCAGCCGTTTGGACTCTCATTCTGATGGCACCCATTCACATCCATTGATGAGCAAGTGATGCAATGACACATTTCTCCAATTCTGATGAATCTGGAATTGTCATTTTTGGGTGCACTGTTGCTTTAAATAGCTTTTTTTGGAACAAGTCGATCCCAGTATATGGGACGCGTATTTTAGTATAAAAATAAAAAGATTAATCGGATTACTTATTGGATTACATTTTGTAATGGACTGGAGTGGTGTGGATTACTGTGATGTTTTTATCAGATGTTTGGACTCTCATTCTGACGGCACCCATTCGCATCCATTGATGAGCAAGTGATGCAATGACACATTTCGCCAAATCTGATGAATCTGGAATTGTCATTTTCGGGTGCACTGTTGCTTTAAATAGCTTTTTTGGAATGAGTCGATCCCAGTATATAAGAGATGCGTATTTTAGTTAAAAACTAAAACAATAATCAGATTACTTATTGGATTACATTTTTGTAATGGACTGGAGTGGTTTGGATTACTGTGATGTTTTTATCAGCTGTTTGGACTCTCATTCTGACGGCACCCATTCACATCCATTAATGAGCAAGTGATGGATGACACATTTCGCCAAATCTGATGAATCTGGAATTGTCTTTATTGGGTGCACTGTTGCTTTAAATAGCTTTTTTGGAACGAGTCGATCCCAGTATATGGGACGCATATTTTAGTTAAAAACTAAAAGATTAATCAGATTATTTATCGAATTACATTTTTGTAATGGACTGGAGTGGTTTGGATTACTGTGATGTTTTTATCAGCCGTTTGGACTCTCATTCTGATGACACCCATTCGCATCCATTTATGAGCAGGTGATCCAATGACACATTTCGCCAAATCTGATGAATCTGGAATTGTCATTTTTCGGTGCACTGTTGCTTTAAATAGCTTTTTTGGAATGAGTCGATCCCAGTATATGGGATGCATATTTTAGTATAAAAATAAAAAGATTAATCGGATTACTTATTGGATTACATTTTTGTAATGGATTGGAGTGGTGTGGATTACTTGTGGATTACTGTGATGTTTTTATCAGCCGTTTGGACTCTCATTCTGACGGCACCCATTCACATCCATTGATGAGCAAGTGATGCAATGACACATTTCTCCAATTCTGATGAATCTGGAATTGTCATTTTCGGATGCACTGTTGCTTTAAATAGCTTTTTTGGAATGAGTCGATCTCAGTATATGGGACAGGTATTTTAGTTAAAAACTAAAAGATTAATCGGATTACTTATTGGATTACATTTTTGTAATGGACTGGAGTGGTGTGGATTACTTGTGTTTTTATCAGCCGTTTGGACTCTCATTCTGACGGCACCCATTCGCATCCATTGATGAGCAAGTGATGCAATGACACATTTCTCCAATTCTGATGAATCTGGAATTGTCATTTTTGGGTGCACTGTTGCTTTAAATAGCTTTTTTTGGAACAAGTCGATCCCAGTATATGGGACGCGTATTTTAGTATAAAAATAAAAAGATTAATCGGATTACTTATTGGATTACATTTTTGTAATGGACTGGAGTGGTGTGGATTACTTGTGTTTTTATCAGCCCTTTGGACTCTCATTCTGACGGCACCCATTCGCATCCATTGATGAGCAAGTGATGCAATGACACATTTCTCCAATTCTGATGAATCTGGAATTGTCATTTTTGGGTGCACTGTTGCTTTAAATAGCTTTTTTGGAACGAGTCGATCCCAGTATATGGGATGCATATTTTTTATTTAAAAACTAAAACAATAATCGGATTACTTATCAGATTACATTTTTGTAATGGACTGCAGTGGTTTGGATTACTGTGATGTTTTTATCAGTTGTTCGGACTATCATTCTGGCGGCACCCATTCACATCCATTGATGAGCAAGTGTTGGAATGGCACATTTTTTCAATTCTGATAAATCCGTAATTGTCATTTTTGGGTACAGTGTTGCTTTAAATAACTGTTTTGGAATGAGTCGATCCCAGTATATAGGACGCGTATTTTAGTTTAAAATTAAAAGATTAATTGGATTACTTATTGGATAACATTTTTGTAATGGACTGGAGTGGTTTGGATTACTGTGATGTTTTTATCAGCCGTTTGGACTCTCATTCTGACGGCACCCATTCACATCCATTGATGAGCAAGTGATGCAATGACACATTTCTCCAATTCTGATGAATCTGGAATTGTCATTTTTGGGTGCACTGTTGCTTTAAATAGCTTTTTTTGGAACGAGTCGATCCCAGTATCTGGGATGCGTATTTTAGTTTAAAATTAAAAGATTAATCGGATTACTTATTGGATTACATTTTTGTAATGGACTGGAGTTACTTGTGGATTACTGTGATGTTTTTATCAGCCATTTGGACTCATTCTGACGGCACCCATTAGCATCCATTAATGAGAAAGTGATGGAATGACACATTTCTACAATTCTAATGAATCTGGAATTGTCATTTTTGGGTACACTATTGCTTTAAATAGCTTTTTTGGAACAAGTCGATCCCAGTATATGGGATGCGTATTTTAGTTAAAAACTAAAAAATTAATCTGATTATTTATTGGATTACATTTTTGTAATCGACTGGAGTGGTTTGGATTACTGTGATGTTTTTATCAGTTGTTCGGACTCTCATTCTGACGGCACCCATTCGCATCCATTAATGAGCAAGTGATGGAATGACACATTTTGCCAAAACTAATGAATCTGGAATTGTCATTTTTGAGTGCACTGTTGCTTTAAATAGCTTTTTTGGAATGAGTCGATCCCAGGCGTCCACAAAATGCCTTCACTAATGAATTCATGGGAATTACAGAGACATTCTCCTCGAGTTTCGCAGGCCTTTTACGGCAACATCCGAATTCCCTGAAGGATCTCACCGAGCTCGATATCTCGAATCCCCATGTAACTCTCCAGCAGGTCGTCGACCTTCTTGATGGCCTTGTCTTCGAACTCGTTGGGCTGTTGGAAGACAAACGGCTGATGAGACGGAGAGCAGAGTTAAGGTTGAAAAGGCCTGGGATCTGCAGCCTGACTCACGATTTCCTCCAGCGTGGCTGATCCTTTGGAGCGCAGCCGCAGCGTCTCCTTCCCGCTCACCATTTTGCCCTCGCTGGACTTGGGCGCTCGCGTCCTCTGGCCTATCATGTCTGATGGACACACAAACACAAACACACTTAACCCTTTGATCGCCTCGCCGCATTAGCGATCCACATCTGGCTGGCGTTTTGGGTGCAGCCACAAAACAGGAAAGCAGATTGAATCATTAGGAGCGATTGATGAAAGAATGTCTAGGCTTTAGTTTCCTGTTTATGACTGAAATTTCTGAGAAACTGTCCAGCTCATATCCACTTATATAATGTAAGCATGATTTCTTTATTAATGCATCATTTTATTCATCATTGTTCCTTTTTTTCTGTATATTGTACATTTTCCTTATTATTCATATTTTTTAATATTCTATATTATTTATATTTTATATTCATCTTAAAAATATTTTTATATAATAATTTATATAATTAAATAAAACATTTAAGTGGTGCTTGCTGTGCCAAAACTCTGCGCTAGGCATTAATACTAACCTTAATCAATAGCATGCTAATGTTGTTAGCGTTATATTAGCAACATGTTCACACAATATGAAATTAGCACGATTAACATGTTAACATGTTCTTAACAAGATGCTAAGATGATTAGCATGATGCTAGCAAAATGCCAACATGATTAGCATTTTGTTACATGAAGTTAACATGATTAGTATGTTGTGTGCATGATGCTAGCATGTTTTAACAAGATGTTAACATGATTAGCATGATGCTAGCATGTTTTTAAGATGCTAACATGATTAACACTATTACCATGTCATTAGCATGTCTGTAAAAATATGCTAATGTTTATGATTAGCATTTTGTTACATGAAGTTAACATGATTAGTATGTTGTTTGCATGATGCTAGCATGTTTTAACAAGATGTTAACATGATTAGCATGATGCTAGCATGTTTTTAAGATGCTAACATGATTAACACTATTACCATGTCATTAGCATGTCTGTAAAAATATGCTAATGTTTATCATCATGCTAATGTGTCATTAGTGTGATGTTCACATACTATTAGCATGACTTAGCACATAAGTAGACAATCCTAACATGTTTTAAGCATGTTTTAACATGATGTTAGCAACATGTTAACATGATTAGCGTGTTGTTACATGAAGTTAGCATGACTATCATGTTTTTAACAAGATGTTAACATGATTAGCATGTTGATAGCATGTTTTTAACAAAATGTCATTAGCATGTCTTTGCCCAAAAGTAGGCGATTTAAGCCTGTTTTAGCCTGATGTTAGCAACAAGATAAGAAACATGCTTAAATGATTAGCATGCTATTGCATGAAGTATGATTAGCATGTTGCTAGCATGTTTTAACAAGATGTTAACATGATTAACATTATTAGCATGTCTTTAAAAATGCTAATATATTTATCATTATGTTAATGTGTCATTAACGTGATGTTAACATTCTTTTAGCATGTCTTAGCACATAAGTAGGTGATCCTAGCATGTTGTTAGCCAAATGCTAACATGATACATGAAGTTAACGTGATAAGCATGTTGCTAGCATGACCCTAGCATGTTTAACAAGATTTTAACATGATTAGCATGATGCTAGCAACATGATTAGCATTATTAGCATGTTGCTAGCATGATGCAAGCATGCTTTAAGAAGATGCTAACATAATTATGATTATTAGCATGTCTTTAAAAAATGCTAATATATTTAGCATTATGCTAATGTGTCATTAACGTGATGTTAACATTCTATTAGCATGTCTTAGCACATAAGTAGGTGATCCTAGCATGTTGTTAGCCAAATGCTAACATGATACATGAAGTTAACATGATAAGCATGTTGCTAGCATGACCCTAGCATGTTTAACAAGATTTTAACATGATTAGCATGATGCTAGCAACATGCTAACATGATTAGCATTTTGTTATGTGAAGTTAACATGATTAGCATTTTGTTACATGAAGTTAGCATGATTAGCATGTTGCTAGCATGATGCAAGCATGTTTTAACAAGATGTTAATATGATTAAGATTATTAGCATGTCTTTAAAAAATGCTAATATATTTAGCATTATGCTAATGTATCATTAACGTGATGTTAACATTCTATTAGCATGTCTTAGCACATAAGTAGGTGATCCTAACATGTTGTTAGCCAAATGCTTACATGATACATGAAGTTAACATGATAAGCATGTTGCTAGCATGACCCTAGCATGTTTTAACAATATTTTAACATGATTAGCATGATGCTAGCAACATGATAACATGATTAGCATTTTGTTACATGAAGTTAGCATGATTAGCATGTTGCTAGCATGATGCAAGCATGTTTTAACAAGATGCTAATATGATTAAGATTATTAGCATGTCTTTAAAAAATGCTAATATAGTTAGCATTATGCTAATGTGTCATTAACGTGATGTTAACATTCTATTAGCATGTCTTAGCACATAAGTAGGTGATCCTAGCATGTTGTTAGCCAAATGCTAACATGATACATGAAGTTAGCATGATTAGCATGTTGTTAGCATGATTATGATTATTAGCATGTCTTTAAAAAAATGTAAATATATTTAGCATCATGCTAATGTGTCATTAACATAATGTTAACATTCTATTAGCATGTCTTAGCACATAAGTAGATGATCCTAGCATGTTGTTAGCCAAATGCTAACATGATACATGAAGTTAACATGATTAGCATGTTGTTAGCATGATTATGATTATTAGCATGTCTTTAAAAAAATGTTAATATATTTAGCATAATGCTAATGTGTCATTAACGTGATGTTAACATTCTATTAGCATGTCTTAGCACATAAGTAGATGATCCTAGCATGTTGTTAGCCAAATGCTAACATGATACATGAAGTTAGCATGATTAGCATGTTGTTAGCATGATTATGATTATTAGCATGTCTTTAAAATTTTTTTAATATATTTAGCATAATGCTAATGTGTCATTAACGTGATGTTAACATTCTATTAGCATGTCTTAGCACATAACTAGGTGATCCTAGCATGTTGTTAGCCAAATGCTAACATGATACATGAAGTTAGCATGATTAGCATGTTGTTAGCATGATTATGATTATTGGCATGTCTTTAAAAAAATGTTAATATATTTAGCATTATGCTAATGTGTCATTAACGTGATGTTAACATTCTATTAGCATGTCTTAGCACATAACTAGGTGATCCTAGCATGTTGTTAGCCAAATGTTAACATGATACATGAAGTTAGCATTATTAGCATGTTGCTAGCAGTATTAACACTATTAACATGCCATTAACATTTCTTCAATTATGTGATACATTGTATTGTATTGTATAGTCTTTCCCATAATTTGTCAAGATGTTTTTAATTAATAATATAGTTTATCTACAGTCAAGCTAAACATTTTAAAACTGGAGTTAGCTTCGCTACAAACAACAAACAAAAAGCTAACTGGAGTGAAGCTAATTCAGAAGGCTGTATCTCTTTAAATATACTCTTCTAAAGCAGAAACTAGCTCCTTCTATTTAGTTACCCAGTTTCATCTCGCTAGGGTCTGCATTAGCAGCGAGCGGCGGCCATGTTTCCTTTGATCTTCTATGTACAAACACAGTGAGGGAATTGAGCGCGCGCTCGGGAGCGTAATTACCCCGCGCTTCTCTCACAAAGGCTAATCCATCACTCTAAAACATCCAATTAGCTAATGCTATAATGATAATCAAAGGCCTTTCAATTATTAACGGCAGTAATTGGCTGTCACCGAAAGCAGGGGCTGCTGCGCGCGCACATTAGCACTCGTTCGCCGTTTGCTCAGTCTGCCGAGCGTGTCCAGATTTACATGAGTGTTTGCTTCTCTGTGGGAAGAACGCGCCTCGGCTAATTATTAGTATTTACGGCTTTGAGTCTGTAATTACTCAGACCTGAGCGCGGAGCAATTACTGGCTCGTTTATGAAGGCCAGTAGTTCATACACACATGAATTAGACACATTGTTCCAGTGCGTCTTAAAGCCTTCAGCTGTTTGAACGGCTTCCAGTCAGAGTTCGTATTAAACCCAAAGGCAACAGACATTTAATTGTTTGATCAAGATTATTGCTAGGGACATTTTTTGTTAACCTGGCAACATCCCTCATGAAAAAAAAAAATCAAAACAAAATGGTTACTTCACTTTTACTATAATATAAGTTTCGATCTGAATCAAATGATTCGTGAACCAACATTTAAGATCACGACTATGGAGCGCGGAGCAAATTATTTGTGAACTATCATTTCAGTTTGTGAATCATTCAAAGTTCCGATCTAAATCAAATCTAAATCAATCCCATCTGAAAAGTGATTTGCGAACCATTATTTCAGATCAAGACTTCGGAGCGTGGATCGCAAATCATTCAGTTCCCGAAATGATTCATGAACTTGCTTCATGTTCCAATCAAAATCAAACAATCCGCGCCGAAGTTCCGATCAGAATTAAAAGATTCACAAACCCACTCCAAAGTTCCGACCTAAATCAAATGATTTGTGAAATCGTTCAACTCCCGAAATGATTCACAATCTAAATCAAATGATTTGCAAACCCGCAACGAAGTCCCGATCCGAATCAAATGATTCGCAATACGCGATTCGAAGTTCCGCTCTGAATCAAATTATTTGCAAACCCGCTCCAAAGTTTCAATCTGAATCAAATTATTTGTGAACTATCATTTCAGTTTGTGAATCATTCAAATTTCCGATCTAAATCAAATCTAAATCAATCCCATCTGAAAAGTGATTTGCGAACCATTATTTCAGATCAAGACTTCGGAGCGTGGATCGCAAATCATTCAATTCCCGAAATGATTCATGAACTTGCTTCATGTTCCAATCAAAATCAAACAATCCGCGCCGAAGTTCCGATCAGAATTAAAAGATTCACAAACCCACTCCAAAGTTCCGACCTAAATCAAATGATTTGTGAAATCATTCAACTCCCGAAATGATTCACAATCTAAATCAAAGATTTGCAAACCCGCAACGAAGTCCCGATCCGAATCAAATGATTCGCAATACGTGATTTGAAGTTCCGCTCTGAATCAAATTATTTGCAAACCCGCTCCAAAGTTTCAATCTGAATCAAATTATTTGTGAACTATCATTTCAGTTTGTGAATCATTCAAAGTTCCGATCTAAATCAAATCTAAATCAATCCCATCTGAAAAGTGATTTGCGAACCATTATTTCAGATCAAGACTTCGGAGCGTGGATCGCAAATCATTCAGTTCCCGAAATGATTCATGAACTTGCTTCATGTTCCAATCAAAATCAAACAATCCGCGCCGAAGTTCCGATCTGAATTAAAAGATTCACAAACCCACTCCAAAGTTCCGACCTAAATCAAACGATTCATGACCTGTGCTCTGAAATCTCATCTGAAAAGTGATTTGCGAACTATTATTTCAGTTCAGAACTTCGAACTTGCTCCATGTTCCGATCAAAATCAAACAATTTGCGATCCACGCAGAAGTTCCGATCTGAATCAAACGATTCGCAAACCCACTCGAAACTCCTGTCTGAATAACGATTCGCGAACCATCATTTCAGGTCGTGACTTCGAATCGTGAATCATTCGATTCCTAGAATGATTTGTGAACCCGCTCCATGTTCCGATCTAAATCAAACAATTCATGATCCATGCTCGAAAGTCTAGATCTGAATCAAATGATTCACAATCCCGCTCCGATCTCTCGTCTAAATAACGATTCACAAACCACCATTTCAGATCATGACTTCGGAGCACAGAGCACGAATCATTTGATTCCCAAAATGATTTGTAAACCCACTCCACTTTCCGATCTGAATCAAGTGATTCGCAAATTTGCTCCGAAGCCCAGTCTAAATAATGATTTGCGAACCATTATTTCAGATTGTGACTTTGGAGTGCGGATCGCGAATCATTCAGTTCCCGAAATGATTCGCAAACCCGCTCCACGTTCCGATCTAAATCAAACCATTAGCAATCCGCACTTGAAAGTCCAGTTCTGAATCGATGCGTGATCTCTGCTCTGTGCTCTGCGCTCTGAAGTCCAGTCTAAATAATGATTTGCGAACCATTATTTCAGATCTTGACTTCGGAGCGCAGATCAGATCGTGAATAATTACGTTTACAGAATTATTTGTGAACCCGCTCCATGTCTAATCAAACGAAACCATGCTCGAAAGTCCCGATCTGAATCAAATGTTTTGCAAACCTGCTCCAAACTCCTGTCTGAAATAACTATTTGGGAACCATCATTTCAGATCGGGACTTTGAAGCGCGGGTCGCGAATGATTCGGTTCCCGAATGATTCGGTTCCCGAAACGATTCGTGTACCCGCTCCATGTTCTGATCTAAATCAAACGATTCGCAATCCATGTGTGAAAGTCCCAATCTGATTCAAATGATTTACGATCCTGAAGTACAGTATAAATAATGATTCTTGAACCATTATTTCAGATCAGGACTTTAGAGCGCAGATCGCAAATCATTCGATTTTCCGAAATGATTCGCAAACCCACTCCACATTCCGATCTAAATCAAACAATTCGCGATTCACACTCAAAAGTCCCAATCTGAATCAAATGATTTGCGATCCACACTCTGTAGTCCAGTATAAATGATTTGCAAAGTATTATTTCAGATCATGACTTCGAAGCGTGGATCGTGAATCATTCGATTCCCGAAATGATTCACAAACCCACTCCACATTCTGATCTAAATCAAACAATTCGCGATTCACACTCAAAAGTCCCAATCTGAATCAAATGTTTTGCGATCCGCACTCTGAAGTCCAGTATAAATGATTTGCAAAGTATTATTTCAGATCATGACTTCGAAGTGTGGATCGTGAATCATTCGATTTTCCGAAATGATTCACAAACCCACTCCACATTCTGATCTAAATCAAACAATTCGCGATTCACACTCAAAAGTCCCAATCTGAATCAAATGTTTTGCGATCCGCACTCTGAAGTCCAGTATAAATGATTTGCAAAGTATTATTTCAGATCATGACTTCGAAGTGTGGATCGTGAATCATTCGATTTTCCGAAATGATTCGCAAACCCACTCCACATTCTGATCTAAATCAAACAATTCGCGATTAACACTCAAAAGTCCCAATCTGAATCAAATGATTTGCGATCCACACTCTGTAGTCCAGTATAAATGATTTGCAAAGTATTATTTCAGATCATGACTTCGAAGCGTGGATCGTGAATCATTCGATTCCCGAAATGATTCACAAACCCGCTCCAGGTTCCGATCTAAATCAAATGATTCACGATCCGTGCTCGAAAGTCCCGATCTGAATCAAATCATTTGCAATGCGTGATCTGAAGTCCAGCCTAAATAATGATTTACAAACTATTTCAGATCGTGACTTTGAAGCACGGATCGCAAATCATTAAGTTCCCAAACTTATTTGCAAACCCTCTCCATATTCCGGTCTAAATCAAACTAATTGCAATCTGCGCTCGAAAGTCCCGATCTGAATCAAATGATTCGCAAACCCACTAACGATTCACAAACCATCATTTCAGATCGTGACTTTGGAGCGTGTATCATTCAATTCCCGAAATGATTTGAGAGCCCTCTCCACTTTCCGATCTGAATCAAATTATTCACAAATTCGCTCCGAAGTTCCGATCTAAAACAATCTGTGCTAAAAGTCTGAATCAAATGATGCGCAATCTGTGCAAGTCCAGTCTAAATAAAATAATCAAAATAATAAAAATAATAAAATAACAATAATTAGCAAATGCTTATTTCAGATCGTGACTTAGAAGCGCAGATCGCTCCACGTTTCGATCTAAATCATATGATTCACAATCTGTGCTCAAAAATCTCGATCTGAATCAAATGATTCGCGATACGTGAAGCTCCGATCTAAATGATTCGCAATACGCGATTTGAGGTCCCGATCTGAATCAAAGGATTCGCGATAGACAATCAGGTTGGAGCTCTTTGAAAAAGTGAATAATTTTGCGACGTAATAGTTTAACTGATTCAGAGTTTCAAAAAGCTCCTTTTTCACCTATTACTACATGCTTTTTAACATCATTACAAATTCACTAGTGGCTAGTAAATGAAGAAGTTTTAAATATCGTAATAAATAAACGTGAAGTCACAATGAGACAACAAAGTAAAAAATAAATGAATAAATATAACTAAAAGCAGTCAAAATAGTGAAATAAAAGTTATAAACAAAAGCGGAATATACAAACTAACAATAATAAAAATGTTTCAGATTAAATGAAAAAGATTCAGATGAGGTTCTTCGATGATCGCGAATCGTTTGATTTAGATCAGAACATGGGGCGGGTTTGCAAGTCATTTCGGTAATCGAATGACTCACAATCCACACTCCGAAGTCAAGATCTGATATGATAGTTTGCAAATCGTTATTCAGACAGGAGTTTGGAGCGGGTTTGTGAATCATTTGATTCAGATCAGGACTTTCGAGCACGGATTGCGAATCGTTTGATTTAGATCGGAACATGGAGCGGGTTTGCAAAAAATGTTGTTAACTTAATGATACGCAATTCTGAAATGGTTCACGAAACAATATTTAGGCTGAACTTCAGATTGAGCATCGGGAATAACTTGATTCAGATCAGGGATTTCGATCTAAATCATATGATTCGCAATCTGTGCTCAAAAATCTCGATCTGAATCAAATGATTCGCAATACGTGAAGCTTCGATTCGCAATACACGGTCTGAGGTCCCGATCTGAATCAAATGATCAAATGATGAGCTCTTTGAAACAGTGAATCATTTTGCGACGTAATAGTTTAACTGATTCGTAGTTTCAAACCGTTTCACCCATCTCTACGTGCTTTTTAAAATCATTACAAGTGATGTCGAAATTAAAAAATAAATTGCTCTTTAGATCTGGTTTTTGCTAGTGAATCGCTTGAACTTATCAAAGTCAAGAGTTTGAATCAATCAGAGCGGTTCCAGCGTAAATGACTCACTCAAATGATTCGGTTCGTCCGTTCCTTCGCTTTTCGCATCTTCAGTCTTGTTTACACGACACTGTCAGTACTACTACTGCTTTAACTCGCAAGTTTTATGACATTGACTGAAATAAGTGACAAAAAGCGAAAGAGGTATTACGTTTACAAATTAAATATCAATATTTCGATTCCAAAGATGACATCCAACACAAATCTACGAACATATTCAGGTGAGGTAACGGTTCACTGCTAACTAGCAAAACAATCCATGTTCGATGGCAACAGCGCATTATGATCGAGTTTGTAGCTTAATTCACTATATTTAAAAATAATTTGAGCAACAACAGTGGTTACATACACATATATTTAATTGTTTTTTATATATATTGTAATTTAGTAGTCTCTGGATATCCCTACGCCCTTGAACCCTCAGACTTTTCCTTGACGAATGGAAAAAAGGCGTCTTTCCGTTCAAGTCGGTCTTTAAAAACTGGCTTGATTTTAAAATACAATTTGAGGAAATCACCTCTTCAGACCGTTTAAGAGTTCATTGTTATTTCCTGCATGGCGCGGGTTGTCTGAGGTCGCTGTAATGCAATGATATAAATCTGATTAATGACATTAATCACGTGTTTATTGTGTTCATGAGCGACTCAAACATTTCTGAACCGTGTGCATTTTACTTGTATATGAAATAAATATATAAATATAATATACTGCGCTTTTATTGTTGCATATATTATTTAAAAATATTTAAATAAATATAATAATATAAGACTGTTGCAAAATATATTGCATATTTTCAACATACACAGTATGTTTACATTTTTAGACTTTCTTTTACTACACAATGGCGCTCTACTCTTCAATTTATGGCTATATATATTTTTTTTTTTTTTTTTTTTTGCACATAAATACATTTAGTTATTTTCCTTTATGTCGTCAATTGTTTTTTTATTGTTATTTATTTTTGTTCATATATTGTTATTTTCAAGTTGTTTATTTATTTATCCAGTCCCTATTTTAACGTTCTTGTCTCATCCTGACTTTTTTCATTTATTATTATTTTCAGGTTATTTATTCCATTTGTTTTGGGGTTTTTTTAGACTCAGAATTTAAGTTTTTCAGTATTTCAAACTTGTTTTATCAAACTTTTTTTTTAATTTACTAGCACTGAATATACAAAACATGTTACATTTTTACTAATCTTTTTTATTTATTTTTTTACTTTTTTTTTTCATTTCATTTTTTTTCACAGAAACCACTGTCATACAATAAACAATTTTTTATGTATTTTTTTTAAATAATTAATTAAATGATTTATTTCACCACTGGTATATACAAAAGCATTTAACATTTTTATTTTTATTTTTATTATTATTATTTTTAAGTAATTCTCCATTTACAATATTTTTGTTTATTTTATCTTATTTATTTATTATTATTTTATTTTATTTATTGTTTTTTCACTTTCATGTTAAGATTCTCAATATTTTCAAGCTTTTTTATTATTGTTATTTTATTTAGTTTTTGTTTGTTTTTGTTCCAATATTAAATATTTAGTAAATTAATGTTTACAGATTATATAATTATTATATATAAATGTTTTAAATAAATAAATACAATTTAGCGTTTTTACATATGTACATTTTAAAAATTAATACATTTATAAATATACAATAAAGTAATTATTTTAATAATATACAATATATATATATATATAATAAAATAATATTTTTTCACTAATATACTACTCTAATATATACTACAATGTTATTCCATAGTGTGAACACATGATGGAGCTGTTCTCCTAAATATAAGGTCCAGAGTGTACCAGCTGTAAGTGTCATTGTGAGATATTATGTTATGTGAGATATTAATATGAGTTCTCACCGAAGGCTTTCTTGGGTTCGACTAGGCGCAGGGTGAACGGCGTTCCTCTCTGCTGCTCTTTCAGCATCTTCGCCACTTCATAATGCCGACATCCCACAATGCTCTGGTCGTTTATGGCCTCGATGTGATCACCGACACACACCGTCTTGATTTGGTCGATGGTGCTGCCTTCCTTTATCCTCTAAAACACGACACATAATATAACATAATACAGTTTTTATAATATCTAATCATGTACAATAGATAAGAAAAATAATGTATAAAACTGTTTGATTGATTCTGGTTTACAGTTTTTTACATCATTTACATTTGCAATTTATTAAATTATTATTGCATTCCTTTTGTTTTGTTTTTGCTCCAGGGTTGCATTTTCCTTTTTGATTCTCAAATTTGAGCATTTTCAATATTTCAAACTTTTTTTCCAGGAAACGGTACAACGCTGGTACAAAATTAACATTACATATTCATTTTCATTTTTTTTTTTTCATTTACTAGCTACTGAATGTACAAAACATTTACTTTTATATTTTTTATGTTATTTATTTATTCATTTATTTTTCATTTACTCATCACTGGTATGTATATATTTTTTAAAATAAATAATTACATTTATTTTTTACTTAATCAGCCACTGATGCATATACAAAAGCATGTAACATTTTTATTTCAATATATTACTTTATGTCTGTTTTTATTATTATTATTATTATTATTATTATTATTTGTTCATTTATTGTTATTTGTTCATTCCATTTGTTTTGTTTTTGTTCCAGGGTCTTAAATTTTAACATTTTTAATATTTCAAACTTGAAATAGATAGATATACTTGCCTGAATATATGAAACATTTTTTTTTTTTTTAATCATTTTATTTATTTATTTGTCATATAACCACTGGCATGTGACTAGCATTTTTATTTATTTTAATATAAATTACATATAAATATATGTATAAATTACATTTATTTTTTTATTTACCAGCCACTGGTATATACAAAAGCATTTAACATTTTCATTTATTTATTTATCTTATTTATGTCATTTATTTTGCTTTAACTAGCTACAGCCACACACAAAACCTAAATTTTTACTTTGACTATTAGACTTTATTTATTTATTTGTTCGTTCTTTTTTAGTTTGTACCTATTTTATTTCACTTTTTTAAATGCTCTTAATTATATTTATTTATTTTTACTTATTTAATGGTTTTTTAGATGTATATGCTGCATTTTTGTGCATTTGATATAAAATAGTCCATTTAATTTAGACTTTTATGTTGTTTCATCGTGAGTTCATGTTTTTGTTTTTGTTTTTATTTATTATTTTTTGTTCATTCCATTTGTTTTGTTTTTGTTCCAGGATTATATATATATATATATATATATATATATATATTTTTTTTTTTTTTTTTTTTTTTTTTTTAGATTTATATCCTGCATTTTTGTGCATCTGATATAAAATAGTTAATTTAACTTTTTATTATTTATTTATTTAAAAAAAATTATAATAATTTATTCTTTTTTTCAAGTCTTTATTTATTTGTTGATTCCATTTGTTTTTGTTTCAGGACTGTATTTTCCTTTTTGAGTCTCAAATATTACATTTTTCAATATTTCAAACGTGTTTTATGAAACATTTTTTATTAACTAGTCACTGAATATACTAAACATTTTTATTTTGTTATTTATGTATTTCTTTTTTCCATTTACTAGCCACTGGCACACACAAAACCAACATTCTTATTAATGTTTTCTTATTTATTTAATTATTTCTTAATTACTTCCTTCCTTACTTTATTCATTTATTATTTTTTTATTTATAACTATTTTATTTCACTATTTTTAACTGCTCTTTTATATATATTAATTTATTTTTACTTGTATATTTTTTTAAAGATTTACATTTAATGTGAAGTTAATTTAACGTTGTTGTCTCATCGTGACTTATTTCATTTATTCCATTTGTTTTGTTTTTTAGACTCAAAATGTAAATTTTTCATTATTTCAAACTTGTTTCATCAAACTTTTTTCATTTACTAGCACTGAATATACAAAACATGTTAAATTTGTACTAATCTTTTTTTTTTTTTTTCTTCATTTATTTACTAACCACTGCCATACAATAGAGCATTTTTATTTATAATGTTTTTTAAATAATTAAAGAAATGATTTATTTCACCACTGGTATATATACTAAAGCATTTCATATTTTTATTTTTATTATAATTATTATTATTTTTAAGTAATTTTCCATTTACAATATTATTGTTTATTTTATCTTATTTATTATTTTTTGATTTTGTTCCAATATTGTTTTTTCATTTTCATGTTAAGATGTTAAGATAATATTGTTTTTTTTTTATTCTTTTTTGTATGTTTGCTTTTGTTCCAGGATTTTTTTTTCAATATTCCAGTTTTTTTGTGGTATTCCAGGAAATGTGCCAGTTAACTTGATAGCTAAACACACTATATTCTTATTTTCCATTTGTTAGACACTTGAATATAGGAAAACAGTGTATATTTTGTATTTATTTTGTTTGTTTATTCATTCATTCAGCTTTTGTTCTTATTTTCTTATATATTTAGCTGTATTTTCAGGTTAGGGGCTCAAATGTTAAGTTTCTCAACACTTCAGTCTCGTCTTCCAGGAAACTCGTTAACCTGGTTAACCGGATAACCAGCAGAAGCACGCACTTTAATGAAGGCGTATCCCGCGCCGTTGTCGGTGATGGTGAGTCCGAGCGCGTCCTCGGTTTTAACGACCTCCACCTCTTTGGTTTCTCCCCTCACATGGGCGAAGATGAAGTCCTCCAAACCGATCTGACCACCCAGCAGCTTCTGCATGTCCACTTTGTGTGAGTTCAGGGTGCAGAAAAGGATCTTGAGGGGGAAAAAATAGACAAACATGTGTCAGACTACAGAGAAAACGGACACCGGAACCTTTACCGCCGTTTTCCATCCGCGGTCACGCGCACGATTAACACTAGATGGCGTTGTGGCGGTTAACTAGTACTTGACTAGAATATAACTAATATTAGTGTGTTAGGGAGTCAAACAACGAGCTAGCATCGATAAATGTTGATTAAAAGATCATTTGTTTTTGTATCGCAACGTTTAACTATGCTAACAGATGCTAACACCCCTGTTTGCTAGAATTTGGGCGCGAAAGTCCTTATTCATTTCCATTCAGATGATTTAAATGATTTAATATGTGCCTAAAACGACCGAGATGAAATATTTACTTCTTTTCAGAGCTGTAAATGTGAGTAAATGTATTTTTATAGCGGTTTGAAGGCATAAATGCTCACGTGACCGTTTTATGGCTTTCTTCACGGTAAACTTTCGCCTCGAGCCGAAGCAAGTTTGTTTGGTTTGTTGTTTTATTTATTATTTATTTTTGTCCATCTATTAATTGTTAATTCAGTTTGTTTTGTTTTTGTTCCAGGATTGTATTTTTCTATGTTTGAGTCTCAGATATTACATTTTTCAATATTTCAAACTTTTAATATTTCAAAATTGTTTCATGAAACGTTTTTATTTACTCTTCACTGAATATGTGACCCCAAACTTTACCATTTTTATTTTATTTATTTATTTTTTGTTTACTAACCAGTAGCATATTTATGTTGTTTTTTAAAGAATTAATTACATTTATTTTTAATTTATGTAATTCTTTCAAAATGTACTAGCCACTGTCACAAACAAAACCAACATTTTATATATATATTTATATTATATATATACTTTTTGAGTTTCATATTTTAAGATTTCCAATATTTAAAACTTGTTTCATCAAACGTTTTGCATTTACTAGCCACTGAATATGAAACATTATTTTTATTTCCGTCGTGAGCGCGACCGGTCACGCGCACGATTGTGATGGCGTTGTGGCGCTTAACTAGTACTTGACTAGAATATAACTAATATTAGTGTGTTAGAGAGTCAAACAACGAGCTAACATCGATAAATGTTGATTAAAAGAGAATTTGTTTTCGTATTTGTTTATTTATTTATGTATTTTACATACTTTTTGAGTCACATATTTTAAGATTTCCCCTACATTTTTTCAGTATTTCAAAATTGTTCAGTTAAACGTTTTTATTTACTCTTCACTGAATATACGACCCCAAACATTTACCATTTTTATTTATCTTTTTTATTTTTTTTATTTTTTTATTTATTTGTTTACTATAACCAGCATATAGTTGAACATTTTTATGTTATTTTTTAAATAATTAATTACAATTATTTTTAATTTAGCAAGCACTTGTGTATATACGAAAGCATTTAACATTTTTATTTATTATTTAATTTATGTAATTCTTTTAAAATTTACTAGCCACTGGCACAAACAAAACCAACATTTTATTGGTATTTATATATATATATAAATACCAATATTTAAAACTTGTTTCATCAAACGTTTTGCATCTATTAGCCACTGAATATGAAACATTATTTTTATTTCCATCGTGAGCGCGACCGGTCACGCGCACGATTGTGATGGCGTTGTGGCGCTTAACTAGTACTTGACTAGAATATAACTAATATTAGTGTGTTAGAGAGTCAAACAACGAGCTAACATCGATAAATGTTGATTAAAAGATAATTTGCTTTCGTATTTGTTTATTTATTTATGTATTTTACATACTTTTTGAGTCACATATTTTAACATTTCCCCTACATGTTTTCAATATTTCAAAATTGTTCAGTTTTTATTTACTCTTCACTGAATATACGACCCCAAACATTTACCATTTTTATTTATCTTTTTTATTTTATTGATTTATTTTTGCTTACTAACCACTAGCATATAGTTGAACATTTTTATGTTATTTTTTAAATAATTAATTACATTTATTTTTAATTTAGCAAGCACTTGTGTATATACGAAAGCATTTAACATTTTTATTTATTATTTAATTTATGTAATTCTTTTAAAATTTACTAGCCACTGGCACAAACAAAACCAACATTTTATTGGTATTTATATATATATATATATATATATATATATATATATATACTTTTTGAGTCGCATATTTTAAGATTTTCAATATTTAAAACTTGTTTCATCAAACTGAATATGAACTGAACATTATTTTTATTTCCGTTGTGAGCGCGATAAACACTAGATGGTGTTGTGGCGGTTAACTAGTACTTGACTAGAATATAACTAATATTAGTGTGTTAGGGAGTCAAACAACGAGCTAGCATCGATAAATGTTGATTAAAAGATAATTTTTTTTTTGTATCGCAACGTTTAACTATGCTAACAGATGCTAACACCCCTGTTTGCTAGAATTTAGGCGCGAAAGTCCTTATTCATTTCCATTCAGATGATTTAAATGAGTTAATATGTGCCTGAAACGACCGAGATGAAATATTTACTTCTTTTCAGAGCTGTAAATGTGAGTAAATGTATTTTTATAGCGGTTTGAAGGCATAAATGCTCACGTGACCGTTTTATGACTTTCTTCACGGTAAACTTTCGCCTCAAGCCAAAGCAAGTTTGTTTGGTTTGTTGTTTTATTTATTATTTATTTTTGTCCATCTATTAATTGTTAATTCAATTTGTTTTGTTTTTGTTCCAGGATTGTATTTTCCATTTTGAGTCTCAGATATTACATTTTTCAATATTTCAAACTTTTAATATTTCAAAATTGTTTCATGAAACGTTTTTATTTACTCTTCACTGAATATGTGACCCCAAACTTTACCATTTTTATTTTATTTATTTATTTTTTGTTTACTAACCAGTAGCATATAGGAGAACATTTTTATGTTGTTTTTTAAAGAATTAATTACATTTATTTTTAATTTATGTAATTCTTTCAAAATGTACTAGCCACTGTCACAAACAAAACCAACATTATATATATATATATTTATATTATATATATACTTTTTGAGTTTCATATTTTAAGATTTACAATATTTAAAACTTGTTTCATCAAACGTTTTGCATTTATTAGCCACTGAATATGAAACATTATTTTTATTTCCGTCGTGAGCGCGACCGGTCACGCGCACGATTGTGATGGCGTTGTGGCGCTTAACTAGTACTTGACTAGAATATAACTTCTATTAGTGTGTTAGAGAGTCAAACAACGAGCTAACATCGATAAGTGTTGATTAAAAGATCATTTGTTTTCGCATTTGTTTATTTATGTATTTTACATACTTTTTGAGTCACATATTTTAAGATTTCCCCTACATTTTTTCAGTATTTCAAAATTGTTCAGTTAAACGTTTTTATTTACTCTTCACTGAATATACGACCCCAAACATTTACC
>NC_133367.1:4595958-4600958 GCF_049309525.1 Garra rufa
GGAATTAATTTGATTTGTTTTTTTCCCATTTATTTTTTATTTACTAGTAGCTAGTAAATATATCAAATTGTATTGTATTTTATTTAATTTTTCTTTATTTACTAGCCACAGGCATAAATGAATATTTATGTATTAGCCACTGGCATATATGAAAATATTAATAACTTGCATTTATTGATTTGTTTTTTTCCCCATTTACTAACCATTGGCATATATAAAGACGTTTAACATTTATTTATTTGTTCAGTTTAATTTTCATTTACTAGTGACCAGCAAGTGACAAAAATGTATTTATTTATTTGACTAGCACTGTCTAGTGAAAATATTTATTTATATATTTATTTATTTAACTAGGCACAAATGAAAACATTTATTTTATTTATTTTCCCCTTTTATTAGCCACTTGCATATATGAAAATATTGGTCATTTGTATTTTATTTATTTCATTAATTTTTTTATTACTAGTAGCCAGCAAATGTGAGAAAAAAATATTTAATTCATTTTATTTGTTTGTTTTTTCCACTAGTGGCCAATAAATGTGGGAAAATATTTATAAATTTCTTTTATTTACTAGCCAAGGCATAAATGAACATATTTATTTATTTGTTTGTGTGTTTATTTATTTTTTTGTTTACTAGTGGTCAAGAAATGTGGGGGGAAAATATTTTTATTTAATTTCAAAATATATGAAAAGGCATATATGAAAATATTTATCATTTTTATTTATTCAGTTGTTTTGTTTTTCCGTTTTTTGTTCATTTGCTAGTGGCTAACAAATATATACAATTTTATTTGTTTGTTTTTCCACCCATTTACTTTCCATTGGCATATCTGAAAAGATTTTTTTTTTTTTTTTTTTTTACATTTACTAGTAGCCAGCAAATGTGGTATATATATATATTCTTTTTTTGTTTTATTCTTTTTTACAATTTTTTTTTATTTACTTTTACTTTAATTTAACACAATTCACTGGCATATATGAAAATATTTTTCACTCGTGTTTTCATTTCTTTATTTCATTTATTTTTTGTTTACCATTTACTATCCACAAGCATGTAGGTAATTATTTGTGCATCATTTTGCAACAAAGACTAAAAAACCAGTCTTAAGTCGCTGGGGTATATTTGTAGCAATAGCCAAAAACACATTTCATGGGTTAAAATTATTGATTTTTCTTTCATGCCAAAAAATCATTAGGAAATTAAGTAAAGATCATGTTCCATGAAGATTTTTTGTAAAAGTCCTACTATAAATATATCAAAATGTTTTATCGTTAAGAACCTAATTTGGACAACTTTAAAGGTGATTTTCTCAGTATTTAGATTTTTTTGCACCCTTAGATTCCAGATTTTCAGATAGATGTATCTCGGTCAAATATTGTCCTATCCTAACAAACCATACATCAATAGAAAGCTTATTTATTGAACTTTCATAAGGTGTAAACATCTCAGTTTTGTAAAATTTAACCTTATGACTGGTTTTGTGGTCCAGGGTCACAATATTATCCAGCAACTTCTAACAATCGAATGTACATTTACTACCCTAAGAGCAAACTCCAGTATACTTTCCAAGAAGCACAAAACGACCCACACAGATCCTCAGACGTTTGACCCGAAAACTCATATTTTGCTGAGTCGCCGTACCTCAGAAGCGGAGATGTTGAAGACCTCAGCGATCTTGGCGTAAAGCTCCCTGACGTTGGTGAAGCCGTGGATGCGTCCGGTGGGGCTCCCGTGCGCCAGCTGCGTGTGAAACACCAGTTTGGGCCTGGGACACGCGTGAGGCTCCTGGGGCAGCGGCGGCGCAGACGGGACGACTCCCTGGCTCTCCTCGTCCCCCGGCGCTCCTCTGGAGTCCTGCGCGTCCGGACTCATGGCCTCTCCGTTCTGCATGGGCTCTGGCTCGCTCGTGGTCTTCTCTGACTCCTGCATGACGAAGAGTCGAGGCTTCGGCGGCCGTCTGCGCTCGGGTCTGCCGTGGTAAATTAAAGATGAGCGTAGCCTGGCAACGCTGCACAGGTGAGCGCTTTCGGAAACCCTAAACCCCTCGACACTGGAGAGCTGGCCCAACGCCTGAAGTGAGGAGCTGGAGACCATCTGTCTGTGGAGCTGGACGAGGAGGCGGGCTTCACTCCGGAGATGCACATTTGCGGAAAGTTACTCACCCTCAGGCTTTCCGAGATGATTTAGAGAAATATAGCATTATTTCACTCGCTCACTAATGGATGTGAATGGGTGCCGTCAGAATGAGAGTCAAAACAGCCGATAAAAACATCATGATGTCATAATGTTTATTGACTTATTAGTTTTATTTATTGGTTTGTTTATTTTACTGGCCACTGCCATTCATGCATTTGTTTATGTGTGTTTGTCTGGCACATTTAAAATGAAATTCAAACTGTGTGAATAATTTTTTATAATTAATTTGTTAATCTAATGTATTTATCATTTACTAGCTACTGCCATCTATTCATTTTTTATTTATGTACCTATTTATTTATTTATTTATTTATTTTTTTTACTTGCCACTGACATTTATTTATTTATTCATTTAATTTTACTGGCCACTGACATTTATTTATTTATTTATTTATTTATTTTAGCCACTGACATTTATTTATTTATTTAATTATTTTAGCCACTGACATTTATTTATTTATTTAATTATTTTAGCCACTGACATTTATTTATTTATTTATTTAATTATTTTAGCCACTAACATTTATTTATTTATTTATTTAAGTATTTTAGCCACTGACATTTATTTATTTATTTATTTATTTAATTATTTTAGCCACTAACATTTATTTGTTTATTTATTTAATTATTTTAGCCACTAACATTTATTTATTTATTTATTTTACTGGCCACTGACATTTATTTATTTATTTTAGCCACTGACGTTTTTTATTTATTTAAATATTTTACTGGCCACTAACATTTATTTATTTATTTATTTTACTGGCCACTGATATTTATTTATTTATTTATTTTAGCCACTGACATTTATTTATTTATTTAATTATTTTACTGGCCACTAACATTTTATTTATTTATTTATTTATTTATTTATTTATTTTACTAGCCACTGACATTTTATTTATTTATTTATTTTACTAGCCACTGACATTTTATTTATTTATTTATTTATTTATTTTACTAGCCACTGACATTTTATTTATTTATTTATTTATTTATTTATTTATTTTACTAGCCACTGACATTTTATTTATTTATTTATTTATTTATTTATTTATTTATTTTACTAGCCACTGACATTTTATTTATTTATTTATTTTGGCCACTAATATTTATTTATTTATTTTAGCCACTGACATTTATTTATTTATTTATTTATTTATTTATTTATTTATTTTACTAGCCACAGACATTTATTTATTTATTTATTTATTTATTTATTTATTTATTTATTTATTTATTTTACTAGCCACTGTCATTTATTTATTTATTTATTCCATCATTTGCTCACCATTGGATCATCTGCAGTGAATGGGTGCCGTCAGAATGAGAGTCCAAACAGCTGATAAAAACATCACAATAATCCACAAGTAATCTACACCACTCCAGTCCATCAGTTAACGTCTTGAGAAGACAAAAACTGAAACAAATCCATCACTAAGACGTTTTTAACTAAAATACGAGTTCATAATAACACTACCTTCAGTGAAAAAGTTTGTGTCTTGCATCAAAATCCAGCCACATATTTTCTCTCTCGATTCAGACCAGATCACTTTTTCACTGGAGGAAGTGTTATTATGGTTTATGGACTCGCATTTTAGTTAAAAATGTCTTCATGATGGATTTGTTTGGAGCTTTTGTCTTCTCAAGATGTTAATTGATAATCACCCTCAGGCCATCCGAGATGTAGATGAGTTTGTTTCTTCATCAGATTTGGAGAAAGGCAGCACTGCATCACTTGCCCACTAATGGATGTGAATGGGTGCCGTCAGAATGAGAGTCTAAACAGCTGACAATAATCCAGAAGTAATCCAAGTACTCCAATAAGTAATCTTGTGAAGCCAAAAACTGCATGTGTAAGAAACGAATCCATTATTAAGGTGTTTTAACTAAAGTGCATAATCCATAATAATGCTTAAAAGCCATTATAACAAGAGACAACAGGAGATGGACTTAATTATGGATTATAGACTCATATTTTGACCAGAAAAACTAAAGGTCGAAGCTATAACGTCTTAATGATAAAGTAAAATTAAAAGCTATACATTTTCAACTATATTATTGTATTAATGTACTAATTTATTTATTTACTTACCTAACGAGAAAGTTCTGGGCACATACATTTATTTATTTATTTGTGTTTGTTTGTTTAAAACGTCTTAGTGATTGATTTGTTTCTTACAAATGCAATTTTTGGCTTCACAAAATTAATCAGATTACTTATCGGATTTCATTTTTGTAATGGACTGAAGTGGTGTGGATTACTTTTGGATTATTGTGATGTTTTTATCAGCCATTTGGACTCTCATTCTGACGGCACCCATTCACTGCAGAGGATACATTGCTACTGCATTGCATTTTTGTATAAAAAATATTGTATTTGCTGTTTGATTATCAATATTTGCATTTTAAATGGCATGTAAAGCCAATATTTGACCAAGCTCATTGTGTATTTGCAACCTTACATTTAACAGGGCTTATGGAATGACAGAAGTGTTCATGAGGAACATCCAGAGGTCAGATGGGCTGCGCTCTGATATCAGGATCTGGCTGTGGATGTGATATTTGTCCTGCGGTGGGTACAGTGCCT
The DNA here is from genome assembly GCF_049309525.1 of Garra rufa. NCBI lineage: Eukaryota > Metazoa > Chordata > Actinopteri > Cypriniformes > Cyprinidae > Garra > Garra rufa. Next base: position 4,600,748 of record NC_133367.1, read on the forward strand.
CTTCTGTTGGGAGAGTGAGTGTAACGTGAGCTGCTGTGTCAACTCCTTCCTCCAAATACTGACTACACGCACATGGCTCCCACTATGTTTTATGCATAAAAGGGCGTATGCAGGTCAGGAGATGTCATGTGACACAGTCATCTGAGCATGATCTGGGAAAATTGTGTTGAAATGTGATTTTCTGCCGTAAAGTGTGATTCGATGATGAAAT
>NC_133367.1:4603458-4618492 GCF_049309525.1 Garra rufa
TCTAAATCATACTCATTCAAATGAATGTGCCACAGTTTAGCTCCACTCGAAGTGTAGTAACATCTAGAAGCAATATGAACGCTCCTGAGCTAAATTTCGAGTGTCCCAGAAAAGGGTATGAATACTTTTGCAACGGGATCTTTTCAGTTTTTTATTTTTAATAAATTTGCACAAATGTTAAAAACCTATTTTTTGCTTTGCCATTATGGAGTAGGGAGTGTAGATTGATGTGGATAAAATAATTTAAAGTAGTTTAACATAAGGCAGCAACATAACAAAATGTGAAAAAAACGAAGGGGTATGAATAATTTCGCAAGGCACTGTAGATGGACAGATATTTGTTTAATCGATAGAGAGATATTCAATAGATAGACAGATAAATAAACGATAAACAGATAGATAGAGAGAGAAAGAGTCACATAAGGCCAGTCTGCATGCAATCTGTTAATCTATGCATTAATTCAACATTAATATTTGATAGTAATAATAACTAACTCCCAGATCCGCCACTAATGGACATTTAGACACACATGTCGTGTTCAAACTCATGACCGCATGAAAACATGTGAGAACGGAGTGAAAAACACAAGTAATACAAACGCCCTGTGTGTATAACTGTGTATAATCAACCATCCACACTGGCTCTCCACCCTGACTTCCTCCTCCTGCCACCACGTTGCACGCAAACACGCGTCCTGCCCATAGAAGGTCATGGGCGGAGCCCGAGGGCTCCGATTGGCCGCCGCGGCTGATCAGATGCGCGCTGATTGGCCAACAGCGCTTGGTCCGATTTTGTCTCATTTTGTTAATCAGGCCGCGCTCATGGGACGCCGGAGAGAAACCGGATCACCGCATCCTCGTTGAACGGCGTCGTTTTTGTCGGTCTTGTGTTGAGGAAGAATGCTGGAAAACAAGAGGGAGAGACTGAAAACGTTCCTGAGGAAGATCGACGAGAGCGCCATTTCGCGAATCAAGCATTTGATGAAAGAGAGGTGAGAGTAACCGTTATCAGCTGTCGACATCCGATCATGCCATATATACGCAGCTCATTCACATAGGTTAATGTTAACGCGTTTAGACTAACATCACAAGCCCCCAGTGTGTTTGTTATGACAAGGTTGTGTAATTCACACGGATTTTGCTGATATGAGTCAGATGGATGTTGTTTTGCAGACATAAATCCACCCTACTAGTGTTCGTGCGCGTGCACGCGCAAGTGTGTGATGATGACATTATCACTTCCAGTTGAGTGATTTATCTTATTCAAATACAGATTAGAAATCATTTATTACTTTATATGTCTTTATAGTACGCGAATTGCTTCTTTATGTGACGTTTTACACGTTATAAAAATCCCTGTCATTGATATATAACTGCATTCTATTTACTGTGGTAGTACCATGGTATAGTGAAGACATTAGATGTAAACACTGTGATATTTTAAAAAAACAACAACCACAACATGGAATTAACACCACTGTGTTTTTGGACAGGTGCCATGGCATTATCTGGTCATCCACAGTATGTTTTTGTTACTCTCATAGTAAAGTACTATGGTAAAATGTCATCTACCATGGCTGTACCATGTTTTTGACATGTACCATGCCAGTACTGTATGTGTTTGGACATGTCGCTATGAACAAATGGTGAATAATACGTAATATTTTGTTATGTACACAGCCAGTCAAAAGTTTTTGAATGGTAAGATTTTAAAGAAGTCTCTTCTGCTCACCAAGCCTGCATTTATTTGATCCAAAGTACAGCAAAAATGGTACAATTTTGAGAGATTTTTTACTATTTAAAATAGCTGCTTTCTATTTGAATATGTTTTGAAATGTAATTTATTCTTGTGATTTCAAGGCTGAATTTTTTTTAGCGTTACTCTTTATTACTCATCAGTCTTCAGTGTCACATGATCCTTCAGAAATCATTTGCCCTTTCAAGAAACATTTTCCTATTACAGTTGAGTACTTTAAGTTTTTTTTCATGAATGGAAAGATCCAAAGATCAGCATTTATCTGACATAAAAACTTTTGTAACATTATACACTATACCATTTAAAAACGTGGAGTCAGTATACATTTTTTAGGGAAAGAAATGATAAAAATAAATTTACATTGATCAAAAGTGATGATAAAGACATTTATAATGTTGCAACAGATTTCTATGTCAGATAAATGCTGTTCTTCTGAACTTTCTATTTCCATTTTTCAAATTTTTTTAGCATAATGAAAATGATCTATTTTATTTATTTTAGAATGATTTCTGAAGGATCACATGATCGGAGTAATAATGCTGAAAATTCAGCTTCGAAATCCCAAGAATAAATTACTTTTTAAAATATATTCATATAGAAAGCAGTTATTTTAAATAGTAAAAATATATCACGATTTTACTACACTTTGTATCAAATAAATGCAGACTTGGTGAGCCAAAGTGACTAACAGTGTAAATAATAATAATAATATAAATAGTAATACCATGTTTGTTTTGTTATATTTAGATCATCAGCCGTCTTAAATATCTCTAAGGTCGTAAATCCAGCCCTGCAGGTGTAATATAACAGCTTTTTAATGTCGACTTGTGTCTTTGTGTAGGTTATTATTAGAGTCGTTAAGCCAGTATTGTACCTGGTTCACATCACTCATGCTATTGTAGAGGAATTACTGGACTGGTTTTAGATCAGAGCTGATTCCCTGACTCACATTTTCCAGTGAATGCATTACTGGTGTCTTACGTTCATTTACGTTCAGGCATTTGATGGAAGATATACCTATTATTAAACCAGCTATTCCTACACCCATGTAGCATGAATGACGATGCCGTCATCTGCGATTGTGACATAAACAAACCAATCCACATCACCGTTATGCTTCAGATTCCTAATCGTCACCAAGGTGTGAGTTCTCCATTCAACCAAGTTGTTTAAATGCAAATGAATGCTTTCTTGGCCAAATTGCCCAATGGTCCCAAACGTAATTTGGAGCGGGAATGCGTCATAATTAAATTTACATCACAGTGCCTTCTAAGTGGTTTAAATTGATAAACAGATGATCTCACAGACCCTCGGTTGTAGTGGTATGCCAACACATGTGGGACATGTTATCTTTCAGGCTTATTTTTAGCGCAGGCACTTGTTCCAGGTGGTGTGTCAGGTGTGGACAAGCGGTCTGGGCTAATTTTGTTTCCCGATGGAATTGAATTGGCTTCTCCGGACCTTGTAAAGAAAACTATGGGCGCTGAGTGCTTATCGTTCACTTAGATAACCGGTAAAGGACATAGTTATACTCGAGGTCTTGCTCAACTGCTTTGGAGCGTCGGTTTTACATAAGGAACTTTGTTTGTATAGAGTTGAGGTCATTTTATAAGGTCAGATTGGACCACTCCTTGTACATTTTAACGTGGCTTCCAGTTAAAGTCTTTCTACCTATTAGGAAGTCAATTCCCTGCAGCATACTTGATTTTTTCGGTAACGGGTTCTCTCTGGTTCCAGTCCGTTATATTTGAGATCTTGTGCAGCTGCTCTGGAGCACCGCTCCTACATAAGGAACTCTATCTTTGTTTGGATTGATTTGAGGTCGTTTTAAAAGGAGTAAAATTGGACCATTCCTTCTCAATTTTAACATTTTTGATTCTTTGTTAATGCGTTGCCCTCAAAAAGTCAAGCAAGAGTTTGAGGTTACCTCTAGTTTCAGTCCTCAGAATTTCACACTGATTTGGCAAATTCACGTTGAGGAACCCGTGACATACCATTGCCCTCAACCCTCAGCACCTTTTCTGAAAATAATACTTGCATGACGTACTTCCCCCAAGCAAAGTTCCCCCAAGATATGACTGCTATGCCAAAAGATCAAGATATGATCATTTTCATGTGATTCCTGGTTAGAATTTCCAGCCTTCATTCGGACTCTGTTGGTCTGTGCAAAGAAAGGCCTCTTTCTTGTTTAGACTGAGGAAGTGAGACTGATGCATTCAGGTCACGTGACTTGCACAAATGTTCCCTGTGTCGTGGCTTTGGCCCCCGTCCACAAGTGGCAAGCTGTTGTTTGCCCACAGGGATTGGTGTTGGCTCTTGAATGGGCCACATGGCTCGATAGCTGTTGAGGCCTAATCTCCATCCTACGGCTTTTTTTGTAGACGCTAGCTCTGGTTTTAAGAGTTTGACCTTTGTTTTTGGGGCGAGGTTCTTTTGCAAGTCATCTCAAGGCTTGAGACTGAGTTTTGGCCTATTTTGGGAGATGGATTTAAGCTTTTGAACTTTGATCAGGGTTCGTACAAGGTGCATGAAGTAGCTGAATTTGACTTTTTGAAATTGAAGGCCTTGCAAACCCTTGAAAATAGCAATATTCCTGAAGAGGTACTTTAAAGGTTCTTGGGTTATTGAAAGACAATGTATCTATGAAATAGGTGTTTAATTTTGTCATATTCACGTATCTTTTATCAGCTAATGTCAGAAAACAATCGAGCTAAGTTACAGTGTTGTGTAAACATGGCTGAAGATGCGAAAAGAAAAACAGATGAACCAAATTAAGCAATTAATGCTGGAACCGCTCCGATTGATTGAAGTTAAAATCCTGACTTCGATCATTCATTTCAAGCGATTCACTAGCAAAAACGAGATCAAATTAAAAGCCATTTATTTTTGAATTACGACATCCCTTGTAACAATTTTAAAAAGTACATGGTGATGGGTAAAATAGAGCTTTTCAAGACTGAATCAGTTAAACCATTGCTTTGCAAAATGATTCACTAATGATTCACAAATCATTTGCTTTAGATCAGAACTTCAGAGCAGGTTCGCAAATCATTTGCTTTAGATCTGAACTTCGGAGCGATTAGCGAATCTTTAGCTTTAGATCACAACTTCGGAGCAGGTTCGCAAATCGTTTGCTTTAGATCTGAACTTCGGAGCGGGTTTGCAAATCGTTTGCTTTAGATAACTTCGAAACTGGTTCGCACATCTTTAGCTTTAGATCTGAACTTCAGAGTGGGTTCGCCAATGTTTTGCTTTAGATCTAAACTTCGGAGCGATTTGTGAATCTTTAGCTTTAGATCAGAATTTCGGAGTGGGTTCACAAATCATTTGCTTTAGATCTGAACTTCGGAGCAAGAATCATGAATCATTTGATTTAGATCGGAACTTCGAAGTGCAAATTTAGAAATCGTAAGTTTGGAGCAGGGTTGCGAATCTTGCTTTAGATCAAAACTTCGGAGCACAGATTGTGAATATTTTGCATTCGATTGGAACTTCGGAGCGAGTTCGCAAAACTTTATATTGAAACTTCGGAGCGTGAATTTAGATCGGACGTTCGAAGCAGGGTTGCGAATCTCTTGCTTTAGATCAAAACTTTAGAGTGCAGATCGTGAATCATTTGAGTTGGATTGGAACTTCAGAGCAGGTTCGCAAAACTTTTGCTTAAGATCGAAACTTCGGAGCGTGGATCGCAAATCTTTTGCTTTAGATAGAAATTTCAGATCGTGGCTTTGGTGCGGGTTCGCGACTCATTTGTTTCACAGGATTTCGCTGCAATTTCGTGAATCTTTTTTTCTGATTTTTTTTTTTCTTAAGGAGTAGAAAACATCAAACAAACTCCAATCCATTAAAAATAACAGTGGTCTTGCTATAGTAAAAGTGTAGTAGAGAATCGAGATTTTTAATGCGTAGAAAGAGTAAGATTTTTAATGCTATAGTTTTAATGCTTAACGTGCTTCACTTTATTTTCAGAAGAAGTGAGATCTCTGATTGAAGTCTTTGAAAATAAAAAAGTAGTGCTTAAAAAGTAGTGCCTTGAAAGTCCTGTAATTTCGTTTTATGATACTTGTACGAACCCTGTTCATGTAGTTTCAATGTTTAGATTTGGTTTTTGAGAGGTGGTGTGGTTTGTTGGTTAAATGGCGCATCTGAACGGAAGTTTTCATGTGGGTAACACATTTTTTTGTCAGCAAACGCCCACTCATCTCATTTTTCACACATTGATGAATGACCTTCTTTTCTCTACGTGTGGTTTGACCTTATTCTCACTGCTTCCGCTCAAGTCCGTTCATTTTGCAAGTTGGGAAATGTACGACTTGCTCAACTGGTGATCTCCAACGGAGGATTTCTTGAAAATGTTTATGATTTCCTGGTATGTGCTGTGCAGCGCTGGCACAATTGGACCCTGTTGATCTTTGATTTACATGTCAGCTTCTTGGCAGCGACCTTGAGTTGCATTCAGTTTACAGTCCCTCCCGTTCGTCCACCAATGGTGGTCTGTGTCTTTCAGAGCGTGAAAATCTGATTATGTAATGAAAACTGACCTGATATCCTCTGTATCATGTTGAGCTAACTGAGTGACACAAACTTAATCTTCTCGGTTAGAACATGGCGTCTTGTTTTTAAACAGAAGTACAGAATGCCCTGAGAAGTACTGAGTGCAGATCTTGAGGAACTGCTTGTTTTCAGGCCTGGACGAGCGTCTTCAAGCTATCTTTGCTGATTCACCAGGCAGGTGTGGACGTATATTAGCTAATGCTTTCCATTGTCAATTACTTTCCATTGCCATTACGCTAGGGATGAATAACCCTGATTTATAATGGCACAAGGAGGTCAGGGGTCAGACGGAGAAAAGGTTCAGCGGAAACTGACCTGGAACTTGCCTTGGCCGACATCTTAAGTTGGTCAGAGGTCTCTTAAGTTTTATTAGCGCAATAACAATATGCCGTGTGAAGCATGATTTATTTATTTTTTTATGAGTCTGATTTGTTTGTTACCTGCAATTAAAGTAAATGTCAACTGATATGAAATGAAACTAAAATAAAGAAGTTTTTTTTTCTACAGCATTTCTCAGTTTGTTATTTCCTAAAATAACTAAAACTAGAAGTGAAATAAAAACTAATGCAATCCATATAGACCTTTATAAAATCTAAATTACTAAAACATTAATAAAAAAACTAAAATGTTTTATCAAATTAGTCTTTTTTTTCAATGGAAGTCAGAATTTAGTTGTTTATATATGCTTAAACTTATTGTAATAGTATTTGTTTACTGAACGTCAAAGTAAGCTTTTTTGGGACTTTCAAAGTCAGAATTTGGTGTTTTTGCTGGTTTAAACTGGATTTTGGTTAGTTTTTTCATGTATTGTTTTGAATCTGTTGTGCCTGGTTTTTGTAGTTGATTAAAGAAAATATAAATATAAAAGAATTTAACTTTAAGATGACCCTTTTTTGGCACTTTTGAAGTCAGAATTCAGTGTTTTTACAGGCTTAAACTGAGCTGGATTATTTTTATTTGTATTGTTTTGCATTTGTTGTGTCTGGATTTGTCATTGATTTAAAAATATATAAATTATTATAGTATTTGTTTATTTATCTTCTATATATATATATATATATATATATATATATATATATATATATGCTCTTTCAAAGTTAGAATTTAGCATTTCTTTCAGGCTTTAACTAGGTTTTGTTCAGTTTTTCATGTATTGTTTTGCATTTGTTGCATGGCTTTGTAATTGGTTAAAGTCTAAATTATAGAGGTTTTTGTTTATTTAACTTCAAAGTAACCATTTTTCGGCCCTTTTAAAGTCAAAATTCAGTGTTTTTACAGGCTTAAACTGGATTTTGTTGTCTTGTTGTTTGTATTGTTTTGCATTTGTTTTGTCTGGATTTGTAATTGATTTAAACGTATAAATTATTATAGTATTTATTTAACTTCAAAATAACCTTTTTTGGCTTTTTTAGAGTTAGAATTTAGCATTTTACAGGCTTAAACTGGGTTTTGCTCAGTTTTTCAATGTATTGTTGTGCATTTGCTGTGACTGGATTTTTTTTCATTGATTAAAAAATATAAATTATAAAAATATTTAACTTCAAAGTAACCTTTTTTGGCACTTTCAAAGTCAGAATTTAGCGTTTTAACAGCCTTAAACTGGGTTTTGTTGTAACTTTCCATGTATTGTCTGACATTTGTGGTGTTTGGGTTTGTAATTGATTAGAAAAGTCAGAATTATAGTAGTATTTGTTTAACTAACTTCGCAATAACCAATTTTTTGTCTCTCTCAAAGTCAGATTTGAGTGTTTTAACAAGCTTAATCTGGATTTTGGTCGTCTTTTCCATTTATTGTTTCACATTTGTTGTATTTGGGTTTGTAAAAGTCTGAATTACAGTATCTTTTTGTTTATTTAACTTCAAACTAACCATTATTTGACACCTTTAAAGTCAGAATTTAGCGTTTCAACAGTCTTAAACTGGGTTTTGTTGACATTTTCCATGTATTGTTTGGCTTTTGTTGTGTCTGGATTTGTAATTGATTAAAACAATATAAATTATAGAAGTATTTAACGTCAAAGTATCCATTTTTGAGATGGTTATTGTAAAGTCAGAATTTAGCATTTTTAACAGGGTTAAACTGGACTTTGGTCAATTTTTCATGTTGTGTCTGGGTTTGTAATTGGTTAAAGTCTAAATAATTATGTTTTGGCACCTCAAAGACAGATTTTAGTGTTTTTAACAGGCTTAAACTAGTTTTTGTTCAAATTTCCCATGTGTTTTTTTTGTTTTCTTTTTGCAGTTGTTTTGTTTGGGTTTGTAATTGGTTAAAGAAGTCTTAATTATAGTAGTATGTGTTAATCTAACTTCAAACCAACCATTTTTAGACACTTTTAAAGTCAGAATTTAGCGTTTTAACAGCCTTAAACTGGGGTTTGTTGACATTTCCCATGTATTGTTTGGCATTTGTTGTGTTTAACTTCAAACTAACCATGTTTTGGCTCTTTCAAAGTTAGAATTTAGCATTTCTTTCAGGCTTTAACTGGGTTTTGTTCAGGTTTTTCATGTATTGTTTTGCGTTTGTTGCATTTGGCTTTAATTGGTTAAGTCTAAATTACATTAGTATGTGTTTATCTAACTTCAAACCAACCATTTTTTGGCACTTTTTAAGTCAGAATTTAGCGTTTTAACAGCCTTAAACTGGGTTTTGTTGACATTTCCTATGTATTGTTTGCATTTGTTGTATTTGGGTTTGTAAAAGTAAGAATTATAGTAGTTCTTCACAATAACCATTATTTGACACTCTTGAAATCAGATTTTAGCGTTTTTATAAGATTAATCTGGATTTTGGTCAGCTTTTCCATTTATTGTTTTACGTTTGTTCTGTTTGGATTTGTAAAAGTCTGAATTATAGTAGTTTTTCTTTATTTAACTTCAAAGTAACCATTATTTGGATCTCTCAAAGTCTGATTTTAGCGTTTTAACAGCCTTAAACTTGGTTTTGTTGACGTTTCTCATGCATTGTTTGGCATTTGTTGTATCTGGATTTGTAATTGATTATAACAGTTTATTTAACTTCAAACTATCACTTTTTTTGGCTCTCAAAGTCAGAATTTAGCATTTTTGCAGGCTTAAACTACTTTTTGTTCAGTTTTTCCAGGTAGTGTTTTGCATTTGTTGTGTCTGGGCTTGTAATTGATTAAAGTCTAAATTATAGTAGTATGTGTTTATCTAACTTCAAACAAACCTTTTTTTTGTTTTGTTGCACTTTTAAAGTCAGAATTTAGCTTTTTAACAGCCTTAAACTGGGTTTTGTTGACATTTTCCATGTTGTGTATGGGTTTGTATTTAATTTCAAAGAAACCATTTTTTTTGGCACTTTCAAAGTCAGAATGTAGCATTTTTACAAACTTAAACTTTTTTTTGTTCAATTTTTCCAGGTATTGTTTTGTGTTTGGGTTTATAATTGATCAAAAAAGTCAAAATTATAGTAGTGTTTATCTAACTTTAAAATAACCATTTTTTGGCTCACTCAAATCTGAATTTAACGTTTTTAACAGCCTTAAACTGAGTTTGTTTTTGACATTTTCCATGTATTGTTTGGCATTTTGTTGTGTGTAGGTTTGAAATTGATTAAAAAAGTCAGAATTATAGTAGTATTTGTTTATCTACGTTTACAATAACCATTTTTTTTTTTGGCTCTCTCAAAGTCAGAATTTAGCATTTTTAATGGGGTTAAACTGGATTTTGGTCAATTTGTCATGTATTGTTTTGCAGTTGTTGTGTCTGGATTTGTAATTGGTTAAAGTCTAAATAAGGCAGATTTTAGTGTTTCTAACAGGCTTATACTAGTTTTCAGTCAATTTTTCCATGAAGGATTTAGGACTTTTAACAGGCTTATACTAGATTTCAGTCCATTTTTCCATGCATTGTTTTGCAATTGTTGTGTTTAGGTTTGTAATTGTTTAAAAAAAAACTCTAAATTATGATAGTGTTTGTTTATAACTTTACAATAACCATTTTTTTGACTCTCTCAAAATTGGAATTTAGCATTTTTAACATTGTTAAACTGGATTTTGGTTAATTTTTCAATGCATTGTTATGCTTTTGTTGTGTTTAGGTTTGTAATTGTTGAAGAAAAACTCTTAATTATAGTAGTTTTTGTTTATCTAACTTTACAATAACTGTTTTTGGCTCTCTCAAAGTCAGATTTTAGCCTTATTAACAGGGTTAAACTGGATTTTGGTCAAATTGTCCATGCATTGTTTTGCGTTTGTTGTGTCTGGGTTTGTAATTGATTAGAAAAGTCAGAATTATAGTGGTATTTGTTTATCTACGTTTACAATAATCATTTTTTGGCTCTCTCAAAGTCAGATTTTAGCCTTTTTAACAGGGTTAAACTGGATTTTGGTTAATTGTTCCGTGCATTGTTATGCTTTTCTGTCTGGATTTTTAATTGGTTAACCAACCATTTTTTGGCACTTTTAAAGTCAGAATGTAGCATTTTAACATCCTTAAACTGGGTTTTGTTGACATTTTCCATGTATTGTTTGGCAATTGTTGTGTTTGGGTTCGTAAAAGTCTGAATTATAGTAGTTTTTGTTTATTTAACTTCAAAGTAGCCATTATTTGGCACCTCAGAGTCAGATTTTAGTGTTTTTAACAGGCATGTTTTAACAACAAATGTATTGTTTGGCATTTGTTCTCTCTGGGTTTTGGGCTCTCTCAAAGCTGTTGGAAAGCGATTCGAGGTTTACACCTCGAATCTTTCCAACATGTTTAAAGCCAAATCAGATCCTTGCAAAAAAACGTCTTAGTCTTGTAGCCTTTCTCCAAATTTCCCATGGGTTCGTTGACCTTCCACCCCACCGCGAAGACAATAGACGGCCACTAGCGAGGCCTTTGTTTGCATGTCTTCAGTAGTTTGCATTCCTTCAATGCCATTCAAATGGGCCATTGTGGGGTCCTCCATCACCCACGCTCGGAGGTGAGCGCAGTGGGCCGGCGGAGGATCCTTTATATCCCTCCCTCGACTCCCATTATCTCACTTTTTCCGTCTGCCTGCGCTTGTGTAACGGAGCAGCTGTAAAAGAAAACCTTTAGACCTCTTGCTCAGCTGCTGGAAAGCACTTCTCCGCTCTCTTAGCTCTGAGAAAGACGCCGCGATGGACGCCGAGAAGGACCCAAACCGCCCGGATACAGTTGCGCATGAGGATTTGGGAAGGTAGGAGACGTTTACGAGCGCTTTTAGCTCTGATATATAGCCGTGAGCAGCTGCTAGCTTGGTGGAAGGGTTGAGGGTTTGGTTTCACAGCTGGTGGATTGAGTTCAAGCAGCTTTAAAGAGCCAAAACGTCTGCTGGTTTGGTTTTATTTAACATTTAAGCAGCAAAACTAAACGTTTTTGAGCATTTCAGACTCATTCGCAGAGATTGAACGTCGGTTCTCGGCACAAAGGCGAAAGCGATAAACGTTTATCGCTGAGAAAAGGCCTTGAACTCCAACACATTTCCTTGTTTGGTGTGTTATTGCCACCGTTCAATGCTTATCGCCGGTGGTTTGAGCTTGCATGGCGTTTTCTCTTTATCTTGAGCATCAGACGAATCAGCAGGGGATTTTTGATGCTCGTCGTCTTTGTTTTAAAACACTGTCTTTGGGCTAAAGCGAAGTCAGGAGTGTTCAACAGGATGTTTGGATCACCAAACCCGGATTGACACGCAGTTTAAATCCTAAAGGCATTGAATTGAACTGTTTGAACGGTGTGTTGGTGGCCAAATGCTTTCATTTAGAAATGACTGTCTCAAGTGACTTTGCTGGATTGCGATTCCTATAAATGCCCACAGCGGGGCGGCAAATTCACAAAATGCCTTCGTTTGGTCTGAATACACATCCTTAGATATGAGGAACGCCTCAGGTTGTCTCTGAAATAGATGATATATGATGAGAATAATTATCGAAAATGAGTAGTTCTTATTTTGTTACTTTATTCTTTTTTTTTTTTTTTTTCTTTTGTGTATGCAAACTGAATAATAATGCTACTAATAATAGTTAGTATATTTCTTTTTTTCATTTTATTTAAATATAATTAACTTTTATTTAAAGTTAAGATTATATTATGTTATCATTATTTTATCAGAATAACCATTGAGTTTTTTTATTCATTCATTAGTCATTGTTTTCATTCATTTTTGTATTCATTATTGTCACTAATCTTTCATTAATACTAATGTTGTCATTTTATTATTTTAATATTTTATTTTATTTAAGTAAATATAATAAAAATTTTATATTATCAGAATAACCATTGAAATGGAGAGAAATTTAATTTATCTTTCATTAATCATTATTTTCATTAATTATTGTCACTAATATTTCATTAATACTGATAATAGTTATTATATATTTGTTGTTTTATGTTTTATTAATTTTATTTAATTACATATAATTAACATTTGTTCAAAGTTAAGATTATATTATCAGAATACATTTTTAGTCCATATTTCATCTTTATTTTCATTAATTTTTATATTATTTTCGCTATTTTACTCATTCCAATGATAGTAATTAATATATTCTTATATTTTAAATTTGAATATTTTTATAATTTTTAAATTATTATTACTAGTAGTGGTAATCATAATTTAGTTTAATTTAATTATTTTTAATATAATTATTAAAATGTATTCAAAAGTTGCTATTATATTATATTTTCACCTTGTTATATATTATCAGAAAAGCAGATTGAGTGCAAATAATTATTTCTAAATAATAATAATAATAATAATAATAATATTTATTAGTATTTTTATTACATTTTATTTTAATATTTTTACTCCTGTATTATATTTGTAGTCATTCTTTGTTTTTTCTGTATGCAAATAATTTATATATTACTGAATAATACTACTAATAATATTTATTAATATTATTTTTATAATTTAACATTTTTATATACTATACTACATTATATTATACTTATTTTATTTATTAGTAGTAATATTTAATTAAATTTAATTATAGTTCATTATTTATTTAAGCTACTGTTACATTATCACATTATCATATTGAGATTGAGAAAATAAATAGTTTATATTTCATTTTCATTCCGTTTTTTTCAGTAAGCAAATCGTATTTTAACATTATTTTATATTTAAATATTTTTATGATTTTTATTTGATTAGTAGTAGTGGTAATTATAATCTTTAATTTAATTATGGTTAATAATTAAAATTCGAATTATTTTAGAATTTTTATTATTTTATTTATGTTTAAATATTTAAGTAGTAGTAGTTATTTTATACTTTATAATTCTAGTTTATTAATGTATTTAAAATTATAATATTATTATATTATGAGAATAACCGTTAATTATACATTTCATTATTCATTATTTTCATTCCTTTTTTATAATAATTATTTTCATTCAATATTTCATTAACACTACTAATAGTTATTAATAAATTTAATATTTTGTTTTTAAATTTAAATTTGTTTTCTGTCTTCCTTCCGTTTGTTCTTTCTGTCCTTTTTGTCTTTCTTTCTCCCTCCCTGAGGCACTTTAAATCTCAAGTGGTTCCACAAGATGTTCAAGAGGTTTTTGTCATTATGTTTACTTCCTCAATTCAAGTTTGCATCATATGCAAATCAAATGAAGGATTGACGTATTCATTGATATACTGTTTCCTGGTATTCCTGCATTTTTACCAACACACTGAGACATCAAGTGAAGCAGTTTAGCGTTACTCAGTGTTTATTTCATGTTGAGTTTGTGTCTCGCAGGTGTGGATCTGGTTTTGAATGCGTTTGCGTACCACAGGCATGAATTTGCTTTAACATTCAAAGGTTTCAAGACCAGAGCGACCAAAGAAACATCTGGAGGTTATTTGAGTGTCAGGCAGCTTGCGTGTGTCGTAATGGGTTTCTTTTGTTGTCTCGCGTGCCGTAAACGCTTCCCTTCCCCCGCTAATGAGCTCAGGAATGTTTCCAGCGCATCTGACAGTCATTCGTAATCGCTACGCCCATCATAGCCGGACTCATTACAGACAAACACACTGACCAGCCACCGACCGCTGTTTATTACAGCTCTTGTAACCTATATATTGCATATTGCAAGTATATTTATTGTAGTTATATTCATTTACTTACTTATTAAATTATTTGAAAATATAATAGGTGTTTATGTACGAGGAAACAAAAAAAAAAAAAAAAAAAAAAAAATTTATTGGTGCTTAACATTTATTATTGTTGTCATAAAGCTTTTTTATAATATCTAAAAAAATTAAATATTGATTTTTTTTACGATTTAATAGTAATGTATAAGGCGCAAAATGAAGAAAAAAGGATTAACTTAATTTAAAACAATAGTGATTTAATTTATTTCAGTTGGCTTTAACATTTATATTGTTTTCATTAAAAAACGTTTTTTTTAATGTATTTTTTGTACTTAACTATTTAATAGGTGGTTATAAGGAGTAAAAAACTTAAATTATATTTATTATTTTTATTTAAATTGGCTTGACATTTTGTATTTATAAACAACCTGTTTTTAAATGAAAAAAGATTTTTTATTTTTAAAATATTTAATAGTTTTATGTATAAGAAAAAAATAAATGCATTAATTTATAAAAAAAAAAAACAAATAGATAAAATATAGCATTTTCTTTAAAAGGTGTACAGCAATTTAATTAACTTATTAAATTGGCTTTTAACATTTGCTGTTTTCATAAAAGCTTTTGAATATTAAAAATATTTATTTGTATTAAGTTATTTGATAGTCGTTTATACG
>NC_133367.1:4618992-4664223 GCF_049309525.1 Garra rufa
ACAGAGAAATATATATTAATAATTGTAAAAAATAATTAAATGATTAAAATGAAAAGAAAATATAAAACGTTTTTAATATCTCAGTGATACTAAAATATATATTGATAATTGTAAAAATAAATAAGGTAGTAGTATTATTAATAATAATAATAATAATAATAATCTCAACGATGCTAAAATAACACTGATGACAGAAATATATGAATAATTGTGAAAATAAATAAATAATTAAAACGAAAAGCAAATATAAAATGTTTTAATAACCTCATTGATACTAAAATATATATTAATAATTGTAAAAATAAATAATTAAAATGAAAAAAATATATAAAGAAGTTTTTAATAATAATAATAATAATCTCAATGATACTAATATATATATTGATAATTGTAAAAATAAATAAATAATTAAAATAAAAAATAAAGAAGTTTTTAATAATAATAATAATATCAATGATACTAAAAAAAACACTCATAACAGATGTATATTACTAATTTTTTTAAATAATTTAATAGTCTAAATAATAATTGTTAAAATAAATAAATAATTAAAATAAAAAGAAAGTATAAAACGTTTTTAATAATCTCAATTATACTAAAATATATATTGATAATTATACAAATAAATTAATAATTAAAATGAAAAGAAAATATAAAGTTTTTAATAACAATAATAATAATCTCAATGATACTAAAATAAAACAAATGTATATTAATAATATTAAAAATAATTAAAATGAATAGAAATAAAAAATAACAAAAATGAAAATGAAAAGAAAATATAAAGCTTTTAATTAATTAATAATAATAATAATAATACACTGATAAAACAAAAATATATATTAATAATTAAAAATAATTCAAATGAAAAATAAATTATAAAAACTTTTGATTAATAATTTCAATAATGCAAAAATAACACAGATAACAGAGACATAAATTCTAAAAAAAACTAATCTCAATGATGGTAAAATAATACTAATAACAGAGAAATATATTTTAATATTTGTGAAAATAAAGTTAAACTGGTAGTATTTTATTTTTTTAACTTTCAAATTATTTTATTTTGTATTATTATTTTTTATTTATTAATACTATAATATTCTAAACTAATTTGTCACAATTTGTATTAATTGCTATATTGTAATTGTTTTTTTTTTATTTTATGTATTATAAATTAATTAAACCGATACTATTTTATGAATTTTTTTTTTCAATTATTTTATTATTATTACTATAATACTATTAATGAGTTAGTTTAAATTTATATTATATTATATTAATCGTTATATTGTATTTGTTTAATTCTTTAATTTATTAAAAATCGATTAAACTGGTAGTATTTTTTTTTTTAATATTCACATTATTTATTTTTTTATTTATTTTCATTTTATTATAAATTTTTTATAAACTTTTTTTTTAACTTTCAAATTATTTTATGTTGTGTTATTATTTTTATTTATTAATATTTTAATATAAATGAATTTGTTTAAATTTTTAGGAATGGCTATATTGTATTTGTTTATTTATTTTATTTATTATTAATCAATTAAACTGGTAGTATTTTATGAGTATTTTCAATTTTAAAAAGAAATTTTAAAAAACTAATCTCAGTGATGGTAAAATAATACTGATAACAGTAAAATCACAGTAAAAACGAAACATTTGTGCTTTTGTAAAATAAAGAATACAATATTATCAATCAATTAAACTGGTAGTATTTTATGAGTATTTTCATTTTTAAAAAGAAACGTTAAACTAATCTCAGTGATGGTAAAATAATACTGATAACAGTAAAATCACAGTAAAAACGAAACATTTGTGCTTTTGTAAAATAAAGAAAACAAACAGGATGCGCGTTCTGTCATCTGTTCTCCGTTTCCTTTCCGTGAACTTGTTTGTCACATCTGTTTTAAATCTGTTAATTATTTAAGTCAGATATATTTCGCATATTTATACCTACTCCAGACTCACATAAATACCATTACACTTCATCCACTAAACAGAGACAAACATCTTTGGACGTCCTATATGAGGAAGCACAGTGTTTCACAGACGTTTGTGTGTTTTTAGAGCGACAAGAGGCCGTCCTTTTCATGTCTTTACTTTCCTTTCGTGTCTCATCCGTCTTTCTGTCTTCCGCTTCTGCTCGGTGTGACGCCGCGTCTCCATCAAAGAGACGTTCCTGTGCTGTTTTTTGGTCCTTTTTGGATCTTGTCAGCATTGCATCATCCAAAAAATATACAAATAAGTCTTGTTTTCCAGTAAAAACATTTTAAAATCAAGATGCATTGACTTGAGAAGCAAACATGACGCAATGTGTATTTTTTCGCAGACAAATTTATCAAAATGAAGTCAGTTTTCTCTTTCCTGTGAATGAAGTTTGTTTTTCTGACCCTGCTGGCAGATATTTGTTGTCGTTTTAAGCTCAAACTCACTTCATTTTGATGATTTCTTCAGAAAAAAACAGCACTTAATATCTTGCTTGTCAAGTAAATGTTTGATTTATGAATATTTATGAATTCAGATATTTGTACTGGAAACGAGACTAATTAGTTTGACAAGCAAACTTGAGTTTGAGGATTAGAAATAAGTGTGCGTTTATTTCTTATTTTTTACAGAGCAAAACAGACTCTAGTAACATTATTAAATACGATTATGTATAATATATTATTTTTGTTATTTATTTTATTTGTTTGCTATATAAAAAGACTAATATTTTATGTTTTTTATATAAATATTATATATATATATATAGAATTTATATATAAATAATATATAATATAAATAATATTTAATAATGTTTTAATTTAAAAAAAAATATTAAAGGAATATATTAAATAATATATTAAGGACAACCACATCTTTTTTAATACCAAAACCAGGTTGGTTTATTTATTTAATTTATTATAAATGGCTTAAACTGGTAGTATTTTATATATTTATAAATATTTGTATTTCAAATTAATTATTTTATTTATTAGTATTTATTAATACTAATAATAAACATTAATGAATATTAACGAATTAATTTAAATATTTATTTATTGTTATATTGTATTTGTTTGTTTATTTAATTGATTATAAATGGATTAAACTGGTAGTATTTTATAAGTATTTTATTTTTTAAATGTTCAAATTTTTTTGTTATAAATGGATTAAACTGGTAGTATTTTATGAGGTTTTACATTTTCAAATTATTTTATTATTTATAATTTTTTTATTTATTAATACTATAACACTTAATGAATTAGTTTAATTTTATATTATTTGTTTATTTATTTAATTTATTATAAATGGATTAAACTGGTAGTATTTTCTTTAAGTTTCCAAATTATTTTATTTTTTATAATTTTTTATTTATTATTAATTTTATTGTAAATGGATTAAACTGGTAGTATTTTATGAGTATTTTATTTTATTTTTTATTTATTATTATTTATTTATTATAAATGGATTAAACTAGTATTATTTTATGAGTACTTATTTTTTTACATTTTCAAATTATTTTATTTTTTTAAGTATTATTTTTTATTTATTATTTATTTATTACAAATGGATTAAACTGGTAGTATTTTATGAGCATTTCCTTTTTTTTTTTTGCTTTTTAAATTATTTTATTTTGTATTATTATTTGTTATTTATTAATACTATAATAATATAAATTAATTAGTTCAAATTTTTATTAATCGCTATATTGTATTTGTTTATTTATTTCATGTGGTCAAGGTCTATTTCAAGTGGTAATATTTTATTTTTTTAATTTTCACATTATTTTATTTTTTATTTGTTTTTATTTTATTATAAATATTTATTATTTATTAATACTATAATAATATAAATGAATTTGTTTACATTTGCATTAATCGCTATATTGTATTTTTTATTTATTTTATGTATTATAAATCAATGAAACTCATAGTAATTTGAGTATTTTATTTTTCTTCAAATTATTCAAATTATTTAAATATTTATTAATTTGTTTTAGAATTTATTAATACTATAATAATAGTAATGAATTAGTTTAAATATTTATTCAACTCTATATTGCATTACACTAATTACCATTTTATATAATTCTAATAATATTTAGTGTATATATTTTTTGATGTTATTTCTAATAATAATATATAGTAATAAAATAATAATAGTAATAGTAATTTGTTGTACTAATATTAAATCTACTGTAATACAATAAATATTACATTTATATATATATATATATATATATATATATATATATATATATATATACATATACACACACAGACACACATACAGAAAATAAAGTGTTTAAACAAATTAATATTGTCTTATTACAGCACTTTATATTAATATTCTCAAGTAAACTTAATTTTTTTTTATGAACATTTTCAGTATATGAGAAAAATAAATGTACACTTAAAAGAAATCCTCAAACACAAATTTGCTTGTCGAATTCATTTAGTTTTAAAAATGTTTTTCCACTTTAAAACGGATTAATAATTGATTTCTCGCAGGACAGTTTCTTTAAATTTGCTGCTTTTTTGTCTTTGTGGAGGGTTGACGTTTTTCTGGACGCAGCCCTTCTTTCTGTGATGTTCCTCTGCTCTCCATCCATCTCTCCCCCAGATTTCATATCTAATAGAGCCACATGGTTTTGTCATTAATTGCATGATTACGTCGCCTGAATGGAAGTGTAAATCCTCTCATTCAGAGCGTCTCCACGCCTGTCAGATTTCAACGTCTGTCTATTTAAGCGGCGCTCGGGCTGAAGCCTGCGACCGGCTGCCAGCCTCTTTCTTTTCCTTTCTTCAGCCTCCTTTCTGTAGGATCTTGGCAGCGTGGATGCTCAGAAATGTCAAAGGCGTTTTGTTTTCCTGACAGTCACCGTTCGAACCGCCTTTTCATTCGATTCCGCGACTCTTGTGGCGAGGTTGCATCATTGTAACGCCGCGCTGCCATTGGTCCGGCGTCTCGACCAATCGGGGGACTCACTTTCCCGAGCCGTTTTGTCACTTTCGATCTTTCCGAGTGAAAAAAATAAGCCCGTTGTCATATCAATTATTGTTGGCTTGGTGAAACCGCTCGGCGCCAAAGCAGCTTACGAAGGCAGCCTTGAAAAGTCAGACTTAAGACTCCTCCTATTTCAAGCGCTGTCACTGCGAGATGAGCTTAGCACTCGTGTGTTCAGACTAAATGACTGTGATTTATTCAACTGCTGTTTGGATAGATGGCAAAACGCTGAATTCTGAGTAGTATACTAGCCAGGGTTTTTGTAGTGTTGTAGTATGCAGTGTGTATAATGTGCACTATGACATTATAACCACACCACACCTTTTTAACACCTTTTAAATACCAAAGTCATATTTTATTTTATTTTTAATTGAGTAAACTGGTAGTGTTTTATGAGCCTTTTTGTATTTACATTTTAAAATCTAATTTTTTTATTTTTTTTTATTTGATTTATTGTTCCTTTATTTTATTTGTGTATTTGTATTGTTGCTTATTTTATTTATTTATTTATTTATTTTTTTTATCGTTCCTTTATTTGTATATGTGTATTGTTGCTCATTTTTTTGTTTATGGATTACATTAGGGCAGAATTGTATTATTTTAAGTATTTTATATTTTATTTTCATTTTATTTGTTTGTTTTTGTTTATTGTTCTTTTTTTTATTAATACTCATTTTTCTTTATTGCTCTTTGATTTTATTTGTATATTTGTGTTGTTGTTCATTTTATTTATTATCAATTATAATGGATTAAGTTATGGAAAAAAATATTTATGTATTTATAAGTGGATTAAACTTGTTTTAATTTTTTTTTTTTTTTTTTCATTGTTCCTTTATTTTATTTATATATTTGTGTTGTTGCTAATTTTATTTTATTTTTGGATTACATTGGGACAAAATTGTGTTATTTTGAGTATTTTATATTTTATTTTAATTTTATTTGTTTATTTATTTATTGTTCTTTTTTTATTTTTTATTAGTTTTTTCAAATTAATTATTTTTATTTATTGTTACTTGGTTTTATTTGTATATTTGTATTGTTGTTCATTTTATTATCGATTATAAATGGATTAAGTTATGGAAAAAAATTAATGGATTAAACTGGTAGTATTTAAGTATTTTTTTATTTTTATAATTATTATTATTATTATTATTATTATTTATTTATTTATTTTTATTTATTGTTCCTTTATTTTATTTGTATATTTGTGTTGTTGTTGTTTAATTAATTTTATTTATGGATTACATTTGGACAAAATTGTGTTATTTTGTATATTTTATTTGTTTATTTATTTATTGTTCTTTTATTTTATTTTTTATTTAGTTTTTTCAAATTAATTATTTTTATTTATTATTACATTTTTTACAATAAATACTTATTTTTATATATTGTTCCTTTGTTTTATTAGTCTATTTGTGTTGTTGTTCGTTTTTTTATTATCGATTATAAATGGATTATATTTTGGAAAAAATATTTATTTATTTATTTATAAATGGATTAAACTGGTAGTATTTATGAATATTTTTTTTCTATTTTTTTGTTATTTATTTTTTATTTTTGAAATTAATATTTATTTTTTTATTTTTGTTCCTTTATTTTATTTGTATATTTGTGTTGTTGCTAATTTTATTTTATTTATGGATTACATTGGGACAAAATTGTATTATTTTGAGTATTTTTAATTTTCAAATATACATATTTGTTTTTATTTGTTTATTTATTTATTGTTCTTTTATTTTTATTATTTTATTTTTTATAAATACTTATTTTATTTGTATTGTTCATTTTATTTATTATCAGATAAATTATGAATTAATCTGGTAGTATTTATGAGTATTGTTTTATTTTTCAAATTATTTTTTTTTTAATAATTAATTATTTTGTATTTATTGTTCCTTTATTTTATTTGTATTTTTGTTATTTTTATTTAGTGTTCTTTTATTATTATTTTTAATTTCAAATTAATTATTTTCTATTTATTATTTTAATTTTCTAATAATGATTTATTTTTATTTATTGACAAAGTTAACAATTAAAATCTTAATATCTTAATTTAGTTTTTCAAGTAAATGGATCTTCAGAAAGATATTTGCATTTATGTTAAAAACCTAACCTTTTTCCTTTGCACCATCATCAGTTTTTGGTTTCACAGAGCGCTTTTTAACAAAAGCTTGTGTTTTCCTCAATGCAGTGCCGGTGTGGGGCGAACCGGGGTCTTCATCACACTAAGCATCGTGCTGGAGCGGATGCGCTACGAGGGTGTGGTGGACATCTTCCAGACGGTCAAAATGCTGAGAACGCAACGGCCAGCAATGGTGCAAACAGAGGTGAGAGTCCAAAGCTTCTGTTTTACAGCAGATTGTCTTGTTTAATTGCTTGAGATTTGGCGAATTGAAGCAATAGCGAACGCTTATGCTGATGCCTTTGTGTTTTGCTTTACAGGACGAGTACCAGTTTTGCTATCAGGCGGCTCTGGAGTACCTTGGAAGTTTTGATCACTATGCAACGTAAAAAGCCATTTTTGTTCCCCCCTGCCCCACAACCCCCCTCCCCCCAACAGCCTCCTGAGCCATAAAAAACTTGCTTGAAAACATGAAACGATGACAACTATACACAATTCATACAATTTTTTGCGAAGAATCGTCTTTTTGGAACCAATCAAATCCCCAATTGGACAAGCAACACTGGAGAAACGCAAACGGATCCCGAACCCTTCTACATCCCAAGCTCGCAATGGAGGAACCAAACGTTTCGGCTCAGGCTGTAGGGTGGGAATGACGATCTAGGTGTCGGACCACTAACCTTACCTCAAGTGTTCTGACGTGGAGGACAAACATTGTTTCTTTTCAGACTAACTCTATGAACATAGTACAAAAAGACATGAAGGAAAAGTTGGCGAGATACAACATGACCACACATTTAAGTAGATGATGAGCACCTAACTGGTTGGCATTTAAAATCCTTCTTTGTTTACTAAAATTGAAATGTTTTCATTGAAAGGACATCTAACAGCGGACTTCATTGAGAAGTTGGCACAACGGTACAAACAAGACTTGTTATGCTGCTCACGTCTAGGGTCCAAGCCTCTCCTTGACATGTTGCCATTCGAACAAAATTGGGAGCCACTTAAAAAGCAATTCGAGGCAAACCGTTCATCCACTTGAGAAAGTATCCCTCCTCTTAAAACCACTGGAGCCGCCAAACAAGAACTTGACACGTCTTGAGGCGCTGAGGCATTCAAGGAAATGGTTGAAACCTAATCGCATCGGTTTCTTGAGATGCGGACAGTTACTCTTTGTTAGCGAACGTTTCTGCCAATGTAGCTCTCGAGAGCCAATGGGAGTGTGACATGTTGCATCAATTGGAGATTAGAACCAGAGGAACCACCACAGAAGTCTCAAGTTTTCTGTATAGCAGTGTGTAACTCCATTTCTATCCTCGAGAGCCAATGGGAGTGTAAAATGTTGGCTCGACTGGAATTTAGTACCAGAGGAACCACAAACGAAGTCCTGAGTTTCTTTGGTGAAATGTAGATTAATCTCCACCCTCAGGAGCCAACGGGAGCTTGAAATGTTGCATCAACTGGAGATTGGGACTAGAGGAACCATCAACAAAGTCTCAAGTTTTTTTGGCAAAACGTAGCTCCATTTCTATCCTCGAGAGCCAATGGGAGCATGAAATGTTGCGTTAATTGGAGAGTAGGACTAGAGGAATCATCAACGAAGTCTCAAGTTTCTTTGGTTTGGTGCAGTGTATCTCCATTTCCATCTTTGAGAATCAATGGGAGCGTGACCTTTTGCATCAATTGGGGATTAGGAACAGAGGAACCACCAACAAAGTCTTGAGTTTCTTCAGTGCAATGTACCACCATTTCCATCCTCGAGAGCCAATGGGAGCATGAAATGTTGGCTCAACTGGAGATTAGGACTAGAGGAACCATCAACAAAGTCTCAAGTTTCTTCAGTTTGGTACAATGTAGCTCCATTTCCATCTGAGAGCCCAATGGAAGCATGAAATGTTGGCTCGACTGGAGATTAGGACTAGAGGAACCATTAACCAAGTCTCAAGTTTCTTCAGTTTGGCACAATGTAGCTCCATTTTCATCTGAGAACCAATGGGAGTATGAAATGTTGCGTCAACTGGAGATTAGGACCAGAGGATCCATCAACAAAGTCTCAAGTTTCTTCAGTTTGCCACAATGTACCTCCATTTCTATTCTCGAGAGCCAATGGGAGCTTGACCCGTTGCATCAGTTGGAGATTAGGATGAGAGGAACGAGAGGCGACATTGAGTGTCTCTTCGTTGACTTGCACCATGTATTTGGCACACCAGATAAGGGATGCGTGGCTAAGTCTTGCTTTCGGTACTTTGATGTCCCCAGTGATGTTCCATTGCCATCGTTTCCAACGACTTTTTGTCTTACAACTGTTTTTTTGGTTTCGTTTTGCTCTTGATACCAAACATGCTGCTTTTGCTCCATTATGCTGTATGTGTACATGTGAAGAGTCCGACCGAACGGACGGAAGTGTGCGAGAGCGTGATTATACGTGTGTTGGTCCCACCAATCAATTCACCATTTCCTTATGCCCCAACAGTCGCCCAGGATGAAATTTAATGCCATTTACCGTCATCAACAACCCACTCCTGGTTGCTTTCTGGGATTTCTTGCGTTCCTTTGTTGGTTCTTTTTGAGGTGTTTCTTCAATGGATTTTGGCTAACGAAGAGCAAGAAACGGGCATGTGTTTGCGCCATGAAACTGCGGTACAACTATCGAGTGAATCTGTTGTTGTAGGTGGGACTGTTTTACACACTCATGCATATGCGTATGAGGGGGAGGGGCCTGCACTCCGCTGTCAGAGCCAATTGGCTGTACTGGAGAATGCTTGACGCAGGAGTGTTCTGATTGGTGTGAGAATGAAAGGAGCCGTGTGTAATCTTATTTCCAAAAAAGCCTTATTCTTGTAACATCATAGAAAAAAATCAAATACGTTATTGTTGTATTAATTTGACTATTATCTTCTTAACAGACTTGGTTTAGTGTTTTGATTTTTTTTAACAAAGATACTGTACTCATTTTTTTTATTAGCAAGGAGAAAATGCTCATTTTGCTCATATTATGTTAAAAGACATTCTATTTTTTCACTGTAGAAATGTAACGTGAGATGTGTTGGTGTGCATGTATACATAAACGAATGGGACGTGAATGTATACATACACACTCACATATATTATATTTAAATGCAGAATATAAAGATGTATCCAAATCTTCATATGAATAGCCTTTTTTTTGTTTTTGTTTTTGAAGCGGGCGCTCATTTTTATACCACCATGAAATTATGAAATTGTGTGTACGAAATCATGGATGACTTTATTGCTTTTTGTTTTTTTTAAAGAGTCAGCGAAATGCATTATCAGAAATGAATTTCCTATAAATCTTTGCCCAATGATGAAGGTTGGATTATGATTGCAATCCTGTTGTTACTCATCAATAGTACTAGTATTAACTAAAGTATTACTTTTATAAAAGATGTAGGTTTACAAAACATTGAATTGAACAAAAAAAAAAATACAATTATATATACTTTCCAAAATTTACTAAAAAAAAACAAAAAGTGAATGAGTTTTGTTACAGCCCATATCTGTGAAGGCTTTCATTTAAAAAAAAAGAAAAAAAAAAACATTTTATTTCGTCTTTTTACTTTTCACACCACCGAATGTTTGATCGTTTGTTAGATATCAACTATGATCCTGAATATAATGCCTGTAAATAAACAAATATATATTATATGTATTTGTATAATTTGACCCACAAGATTTCTGTCTTTGAACAAAACTGAGATAACCAACAAAAAAATAATGTTTATGCTAATGGGAACCTTCCACAGTTTTGAAAGAAGCTTTGTCTCACGCTAACAGCTCTGTTTATCTCTCTTCACTTCATTCCTGTTTTTGTTCTGATCCATTTGTTCGCTTTTTCCCAACTCTGTATTTTTTTCTTATCTTAGCCAACACACTCTGCAGTCCAGTGGTGAGAAAAAAAATCAAAACGCTTCTCCTTTTCCCATAGAACTTAATGCATTTTTTTAACTTGTGTAATATCACTAATACATGTGTGTCAGATTTCACTCCGAAATCAAAAAGTGCCAAGAAAGTCTGAAATCAGTGCAACAAATTGTTTTAAATAATGTGTTTTTATGTTGTAATGTGAAACATCTTACTGGTCTTAAAAAAACATACTCCTCCTAGTGTAATTTCTTGTTTTTCTTTTTATTTCGGAGTGAAAAATGATCCAGCAATGTTCTGGAAAGGTTTTATGAGATTCGCCCAAAAACAAATCCCATTTTTACTCATACTGATCCTAAAGCGGTAATCATTTTATGTTTTTGCTTGTTCTGAGTGAGTCTGTTGTTAGATTGGGATGCAGAAGGGCTTATAAAATGCCCAGTGCCTATAAAATGCCATATGAACAGCGAGAGCGAAATGCCTTGAATTGGTTGCACGTTTGGTGTTTAGCTAGTTTAGATACATGCCCGTCTCTCACCACTGCTTCTGCGCTTCATCTTTTTTTTTTTTAATTAGTAGCTCATCGCAAAGCTCTAGAAGTTTACAGATGCCATGTTTAGTTCACTTTCATTGTTTTGTAATTTTACGTTTGTGGGACGAAGTACGAGAGAACTTGGAATCTGGAAATTCCAGCGCTGCCTTTTAAATTGTTGGGAGTTTTGTGTGTTTCTAACGAACTTTTCCTCGGGGGGGGGGACAAAACGGACTCTTGTTGCGATTGGACTTGTCGGACTGATCTCCAAAACCTACGACGGCAAAGGTGCTTGGAAGGACATCCAACGACGTGAGCCAAACGTGTGGATCGATTAGACTACAAACAACCAATATACAAAAGTGAACGTATTAACGGCCAACGGAAAAAATGAAAAAAGCCAAACGTGAACGTGAAAATAGTTTCTCTTTGTACGAAGGCCAAGTGCTATCGCTTTCAAACTGTTACTTCTGATGGACACAATAATTGGTTTGAAACCACTGTGTATGTAGATATGTTGACTTTGTATTAAAGAAATGTTGTCTGAAGATGATGGTGTGCCTCGTGTTTGGTCTGGAAATATTCATGGACGTAGTTAATATTAAGTCTAGCGTTAGATTTCAGCGGGGTCATTAAAATTTCATGAGCTCAGTTTGACAAGGCAGATGGTGAAATGAAATTGCTTATCGGCTGTGTATACGAGGACCAATCAGCTGTCATCGCACATGGCATCTCAACAGAACAATCAATTATTTCACAATGTGGCCTGATACCTGAATGGTAAACACATAAGTAAACTCAACATGCTTGTAATCTAGCATCTCATCTCATTCGGATGCATTTTGCCACCCGCTACGACCCAAAGATGTAGATTGATTATGACCATGACTATGAATTTGTACATAAGACACTGATAAAAGAAGTTGTTTTATTGTTTTTACTCCCAATTACATGCATAATGGTGTTTGAGAAGTCAACCAAGTTAGTATGGTGTTCTAGAAAGGTATATGTTAATATTTGGTGCAAATCTTCAGCAAATGCCACTGGCCTTGTCTTGAACCTTTTCACCTCATGGTATTTACTGTCCAACTGGCGTCTGGCTGAAAACGAGAAGATAAAAAAAATTGGTTTATGCTCAATGTTAAATCAAAAAACAAAATGAATATCATTCTATGAAGCGATTATAGGCCTTGGGAATCCTACCGTTTTCTAGACAATGCGAAAGAGAAGGTGAAGGAGATATCCGGGGCTAATTGCTTTTCTCGTCAGTCATCTAACTCATTAGCACTGTTCCTCAGGAGCCCATCAAAGCGCCGTTTGCATCGGAGCAGCCAAAAGCCATGGAAATTTCG
Organism: Garra rufa; assembly: GCF_049309525.1. NCBI lineage: Eukaryota > Metazoa > Chordata > Actinopteri > Cypriniformes > Cyprinidae > Garra > Garra rufa. Next base: position 4,631,876 of record NC_133367.1, read on the forward strand.
AATAAATGAGAACGCAGTAAATTGGACCGTCCGCCGCCCGTGGCAGAGCCGAGCTACAAATGGCACATCAATCGAATCAAGCCATGGAGAAGTAATCCCGCAGAAAGAGCCAGACATCATCTTTGAGAGATGAACAAGATAGAATGCTTTTTTTGCTCAGAATAATTGCTTAGAAATTGTCCCATGCACTTGTATTTGGATCTAATCAAGGCCGTATTCTTTCAAATGCATTCGATACAACAATGGTTTGATTTGTTTGCTTGAGATCTTTTGGTTAGGCGAAGCACTGATGCTTGAGACATATGGGACACAACTCAACGGTTTTAGCTGGGTCTGTGAGTCAGAATGATCTAGAATGTCTCTAACATGCAGGTAGCATTTCATTCAGTTTTCTTTGTTTTACAAAAATGACTTTTCACAGCTGCTAATTTACTTTGTGTTACCGTTAGGGTTCAGGCGCTTTAAGGCATTTAAGCACATATGAAAAAGGATATTACATACTATTTTTTGAAAAATACAGGTAATTTGCCATAGAAATATGATTTTTTTTTTATGTTTTTTAACGACTGTTGGAGCACCAGTTGTAGTCCGATCTCCTTAAACTTTGCATGCTTCTTTAGAATCACCTGTCACATGTGCTCACCAGGTTTCGTGAAGTTTTGAGTTTTCGTTTAGGATTTATAGGCTTTTATAGGTATATTTGAACAGGCCAAATTATTTATCTAGAGAGTCTAGAGAATTGTATTCTATCATATGATACTAATAAATGAAACAAAAAAAAACGTGCAACAGACAATCATTTATGCCCTTGAAAAATGCGATATCGCCCCCAGTGACTGATTTCTTTCAAATTTCTCACAGACCTTTAGGGCCGTGAGTATCATTCCGGGCGACCTCCGTTAACCTTGTGTAATAGGTGCTCAAATTTCACTACGGCAGCCATGATTTTTGAGAAAAATTGTGGCACTTTGGACCAAAATTGTGTGTACCATTTTTTTATGTTGATAGGACTAACAGTTGCATAGTTTTTGGGTGGTATTAATTTTTTCCCTCTTATAGCGCCACCAAGTGGGCAAGCTCACTGACTCTTTTCATGTGACCTCAGATTCAGCTCTTACATACATGTTGTGAGTTTGGTGGAGATATCTCCTTCCGTTCATAAGTTATAGCCAGTTAAAGCAGGCTTGCCTCTTTTTAACGTTTGGCATCCCTTTGTAACAGTGAGTTGAAAGTTCAACCTTTTTTTGATGTTATTGATATTTCTCTACAGAGAATTATCCTGCACTCGGTTGGTTCCGATTGGGCAAAAAACCTAAGACTAGTTTGCGACAGTAAGTTTTTTTACATTTTCTCAATTATTTAACAAACGGTTTGACAGCAGTAGTTCTAGAGGCAAAGTTGTTTGGAATGAGGAGGTCTATTGTATGATATGAATACAGTGCCTATGTGTGATAAAAACGAGTAATATATAATTGTTTATTGCCTTGAAAAATGCGGTGTTGCCCCCTAGTGGCCAATTTCTTTAAAAAATTGTTACAGACCTTTAGGGCTGTGAGTCAGACAGGCCCAGTTAGTTTCATTCCATGAGCCTCAGTTAACCTTATCTAATTGGTGCTCAAATTTCATCTTCCTATGGGAGCCATGTTTTTTGAGGTACGCAAATAGCCACTTGTGGCTTCGAACCCAAGACCATGCGTACTGGTTTTCATGTCGAAAAGACAAACAGTTGCGTAGTTTTGGCCATTTTTGTTGTTTGTTTTCCCCTCCTATCCACCAAGTGGCCAAGCTCCATGACTTTTTTCATGTGGACTCAGACTCAGCTCTTATATATGTGATATGAGTTTGATGAAGATATCTCATTCTGTTAAAAAGTTATAGCTGTTTTATTAAAGCCGTAAGTTCAACTTTCTTTCTATAATTATTGATATTCGCTCTGCAGAGAATCTTCCTGCACTGGTTTGATTCCGATCGGGCGAAAAACCTAGGACTAGATTGCCAAAGTTGTTGTTTTTTTTTTAAAATGCAAAATACCCAAAAAATTTTGTCTGGCGTGAGCCAATGATTCCAACGATATGACACTTAAGCCTGCGGTGAATGGTTTAGGAGTTATGAGCAATTTTGTACTTTTGATTGCTGTAGCGCCCTACCATCCCTCCAAGTTTCAAGTCTTTTTGACTTACAGTTTGGTCTGCCAAATTAGTTTTACGTGGAGATTGCTGATCTTTGGCCATTCTAACAATTACAACAAGGTTTCAAAATGTGATGCAATCAAAATCTTTTTCATCTTTCCATTTTAAACCAGCTAGACTTGCCAGGTTTTGGTAAATCATTGGGCTTGCACTTTAATTCACCACCGTATGTCAAAACAATTACACAAAATGTAAAGAAACTGCGTTTTTAGTGAAGCTACAAAAACAAAATGGCACTGACAAATATCACAACAGTTACTTTCTGCCTGTTTTCTATTCAAAAAATAACTCTCACTTTATTCACAAAGTGTTTAACTAATTACTTTTGGGGTTTACGGTGTTTGGCTCATAATTAATTAGGCCTACAGTGAGTCGCAAAATCTGTGAACAAATGTAAACAGGTTGCACCCAAACACCACATGAATCAATGAACGACAGTTAGCTAATTGTTCACGTGATAAATTGTTCGACATACGCGTTGTTTGTTCCCTTGTATGTTTTGTATGTTATAAAGCAGATGTTAGCAAAGAAGGGAGTTAATTATCCGTCCCGGAGTCCCATCAACTCCATTACAGATGTTTCGTAGAGCACATATATCTACAAACATATAATCAGATACAGAACTCAGCTTTAAGTACCTCAGTAACTGAACGCGGAAGGTTCGAGCTTTGTGTTATGCTAATCCAATTCTTATGCGACCTTAAACCGAGACCTTCTTTTGAGGAAGCAAATGACTTCTTTCTGAAAATTCGCTTGAATACACTTACGGTTTATCTCGGCGAGAGGAGAGTGGCTGCTCTCCGAGTTTATTATGCAAATGAGACAATTTGACAGATTGCGCGCAACCCTTCATAATCACTGTTCACGGAAGGCTGGCTGCGGCACGAGCCGTTTCACTGGGCGGCGCGCTCGTTTATACGGGGCTTTTGGGCTCTTTTAACTAAATATGCTCTCAAAACACTTTCACGGCACTTACAGGGCGTTTTACATCCCGAACACGATGGGTGCTCCTGGGTCAACAGCTTTGATTAGCGCTGGAACAACATTTCTATAACCTTAACCATAATGATTTATTTTAAACAATTGAGTTGATAGGAGTGTTGTTGTTGCATACTGTGCTTCATACTGTAGTGGTTTTCGTTATGTTGGCTACTTCAGTGCACCACACTATGTCTTTCATGACTAATACATTTAAAAAAAAAAAAATACACACATTTTTGGAATCAGAAGCTAAATGTGTGCCAACAGATGTAAAACTAGCATAAATATTTAAATTCTGAAAGTTTTAATATTAAATATATTACAAAAAGTCAGAGCACTACAAAAGCATGTAGATTTTTTTTTTAAAATTTAATTCGAATATGTTCAGTGTTGTTGTCAGTGTTTTCCCCAACAATAAAACGTTTAGCGTCTATTTTATAATTGCACATTAAGTGTTTTTGCCTGTTGTGTGCCCTTAGTTAATGAATATTACCCTGTGCAAGTGGATGTTGTGCTTCATTGTGTGCTATGAGGCTAAAGTTAGCAACATTACTCAAAATCACTTACGTGTCAAATGTTTTCATTTTACTCACGGCAATGAAAAATAGGCATTTTTGCACTGCAAAGGCTGTGTCTTGTCACTTCTGTGGATTTTAGTTTTGTTCACTAGCATGACACTGTGCTGCCCTCTTGTGACAGGAACCGGAAGCGCATTGCTTCTGCACATTATTTACTTCACAACGATGGCCGAAGGAATATGATTTCCCGCCAAAATAGAGTAATATTGCTCATAATGAATCCTGGAGATGCGTTTTATAACAAATAGTTTAGCCGATTAGACGATTACAACGAGATCTCTGTGGAAAACAGAGCAGAATCTCTTAATGAGCTGTTTTTCCTTATTTGAATATAATTTGCTTCTGATAAAACGTTGTTAGGTTGAGGCTCTTAGGTTTCTATGAATTCCAGTATAACTGTATTTGATATTTCAGACTTTTCAGCACCGTTGTTGACTAAATCATTTCATTTATGTTAAGAAATGTCATGTTTATTTGTAAGAGGAATATATAGAATTGCATAATAAACTGGTTTGGAGTGGAAGACTATTTTGTTTAATTAGATTCTCTCTTACCACCTGTCTATAGTGTTTCCCTGCATTTGTATAGATGTCATTAGAATAATTAATGTGTTAAAATTAAAAATAATTATAAAGAGCAAGCTGTTACAGAAAAGTGATACCATGGTGATGGTATCGTTTGGTAATACTATGGTACTTTGAAATATGCCATATTATTCCCAAGAATTCAATGGTATTTTGATGTATTTTCTGTTCACATGCCATGGTATTTCAACAGTACTCAAAAACATGGTACTTTCATTGTATTTTTCCTAAAAGAAGGGTCAAAAACTTCTTAAGGCCATGCTACTGTTATGTAAGCTTTAGCGAATCAATTATACGTACTGTATAAAACACTGTGTGCCGAGCATGTTCCTGCTAAACTCGATAAGAACTTCCTTAATGGTGTTTCGATGACCCCAGATCTTCACAGACATCAGCACAGAGTCGCGTTTGTTTGTTTTCGAAAGCATTTCCTCCAGCAGTTCAGAGGTCAGTATTTTTCACCAGCAGCCTTATTTGGTAGATGATCTTCTGTCTTGTCAGAGTTTACTGCTGAAGGCTCCTCAGTGATTGATGGATCACTTACAAGAGTTTGTTTGAACATGTCTGGGGATGTTTGTGTGGTAATTACTTATGATGGAAATCAGTGCCCGTTTTGTGGGGATTTTTCATTTGTTCGCCTTGGCTTTCAGTTAGAAATCGTTTCATCCATATCTAAGCTTTCAACGCCGGAGCTTTGAGCGCGGATGTACGCAATCGACGCATGCGTAGGGCTGGGAATCGATTCCAAAAAGAATCGATTCCTCGATTCCGAGGCATTGGGAATCGAGAGTCGATTCCAACGTTTGGAATCGATCCTCTCAAGGGGAATCGACTCCTCATTCAGAGCCGTTTTCAGTTCAACAAAAACTTACCTCTTAAACGGAAGGCTGCATTCCATGAAGACTGCAAGTCATCAAACGTCGATTGACGAAAATAAACGTAATAAAAACGACTCATTACTAAACTCGTCTGAGTTTAAGGATGCAGCCTTCAGTTTGAGAAGCACCCATTAATTTGCCTCTTGCTCGCTAATAGTTATTATAGTCTGATACATTTCCACGAAAAGTTTCGTTCGGATAGATCATTTAAATTAACCAGTTCAAAAAACGATTCAGATGTTATTTTACGGGAGAACTGGCTCATGATGTCCACAATTTTGAGAGCTGCACGACAGAATAGATCACGACGTGTCTTGATCTTATTTACATCTTAAATAAATGCTATTTTTAATCTTTCTATCAGCCAATGATAACTCTGAAAGAAAACGCAGAGAGTACGTCAGTGGCCGAGAGCGCATCTGATTGACAACTACGCCACGAGCTCATATCATCCTGCATTTATTGCGAAATTATAGCTCTTATATCAGTGTTGTTGTTAAAGTTCTGTTTATTTTGTTACAGTGTATAGTTTGCTAATTTTGTCATTTTATACACGTCACGTCTTGTTTTATTCCTGCAATAAATGCATGTCCACTGCTGAGCTGTGGGTTATGACTAATTTCCTGGGCAATGAATTACAATTTGAAATCAGTCAGAGCTACAGAAAAATAGTATATATATATATATATATATATATATATATATATATATATATATAAAAAATCTTTTTTTTTTTTTTTTTTTTACAAATGAAGCTTCATATTATGAGAAGGTAACTTTATATGACCTTTACATCCTGCATTTATTGCGAAATTAGCTGCCTCCAATCTAAAAAACAAGAATCGAAAAAGAATCGAAACAACAGTGAGGAATCGATTCTGGAATCGAATCCAATCGATTCCAGAACCAGGAATCGGAATCGGAATCGACTCCAAAATTTTCGGAATCGAACAGCCCTACGCATGCGCACAACTAAGTTGGAAACTCGGGCTGTAGCCTACGCGACGCGAGACGGAACAAAACGCGTGCGAGCGAAGTATATTTCGGGTTTTAGAAAGGAACTATGGAAGCCGGCCATTTTCGCCAAGGGTAAGAAAAAAATTCATGACTTAAAACTCATCACAAGTCAAGTCATATTTATTAGATACAAAGTCGTATTTACGAGATAAAAAGTCAGAATTATGACTTAAAAATTACTTTTTATCTCATAATTTCAATTTTTAAAGTCCTAAATAAAACGCAGTAAGTCATAATTTTTTTTTATCTTATAATCACGACTTTTAAAGTCATAATTTAGATTTTGTATCTTTTAATTATGAATTTTAAAGTAATAATTTCGACTTTGTATATCGTAATTATGACTTTCAAAGTTGTTGTAGCTCATAATATGACTTAAAGTTGATTTAGTAATTTCGATTTTTTTATCTCATAATTTAGATTTTTTTTAAATCAATCTCGACTCAGTAAATAATAATTTCGATTTTTTTTAATCTCGTAATTACTTTTAAAGTCATCATTTCGACTTTTTATCTCGTAATTATGATGTTTAAAGTCATCATTTCGACTGTCTCATAATATAACATGAGTCATAATTTCGATTTAGTTGGTAATTTCGATTTTTTTTTAAGTAATAATCTCGATTTTTAAAATCATAATCTCGATTTTTAAAGTCATAATTTCGACATTTTAAGTCATAATTTTGATTTAGTAAATCATAATTTTTTGTATCTTAAACTTTGTATCTTTTAATTATGAATTTTAAAGTCATAATTTCGACCTTGTATCTCATAATTTTGAATTTTAAAGTCATAATTTTTACATTTTAAGTCATAATTAGATTTAGTCAGAATTTCGTCTCATATAACAAGTCATCATTTCGTTTTAGTAGGTAATTTCGATTTTTTTTAAGTAATAATCTCGATTTTTAAAGTCATAATCTCTATTTTTAAAGTCATAATTTTGATTTAATAAATCATAATTTTTTTCTCGTAATTATGACGTCATAATTTCGACTTTTTATCTCGTAATTTCGACTTTGTATCTTTTAATTTTGAGTTTTAAAGTCATAATTTTGACATTTTAAGTCATAATTAGATTTAGTCAGAATTTCGACTGTGTCTCATAATATAACATGAGTCATAATTTCGATTTAGTAGGTAGGCTAATTTCGATTTTTTTTTTTTTAAGTAATAATCTCGATTTTTAAAGTCATAATCTGGATTTTTAAAGTCATAATTTTGATTTAATAAGTCATAATTTTTATCTTGTAATTTCGACTTTGTATCTTTTAATTATGAATTTTAAAGTCATAATTTCGACGTTGTATCTCATAATTTTGAATTTTAAAGTCATAATTTCGACATTTTAAGTCATAATTTTGATTTAGTAAGTCATAATTTTTTTCTCGTAATTATGATTTTTAAAGTCTTAATTTCGACTTTGTATCTTTTAATTATGAATTTTAAAGTCATAATTTTGACATTTTAAGTCATAATTAGATTTAGTCAGAATTTCGACTGTCTCATATAACATAAGTCATAATTTTGATTTAGTAGGTAGGCTAATTTCGATTTTTTTTTTTAAGTAATAATCTCGATTTTTAAAGTCATAATCTCGATTTTTAAAGTCATAATTTTGATTTAATAAATCATACTTTTTTTCTCGTAATTATGACGTCATAATTTCGACTTTTTATCTCGTAATTTCGACTTTGTATCTTTTAATTATGAATTTTAAAGTCATAATTTCGACGTTGTATCTCATAATTTTGAATTTTAAAGTCATAATTTCGACATTTTAAGTCATAATTTTGATTTAGTAAGTCATAATTTTTTTCTCGTAATTATGATTTTTAAAGTCTTAATTTCGACTATCTTTTAATTACGAATTTTAAAGTCATAATTTCGACCTTGTATCTCATAATTTTGAATTTTAAAGTCATAATTTTGACATTTTAAGTCATAATTAGATTTAGTCAGAATTTCGACTGTCTCATATAACATAAGTCATAATTTCGTTTTAGTAGGTAATTTCGATTTTTTTAAGTAATAATCTCGATTTTTAAAGTCATAATCTCGATTTTTAAAGTCATAATTTTGATTTAATAAATCATAATTTTTTTCTCGTAATTATGACGTCATAATTTCGACTTTTTATCTCGTAATTTCGACTTTGTATCTTTTAATTTTGAGTTTTAAAGTCATAATTTTGACATTTTAAGTCATAATTAGATTTAGTCAGAATTTCGACTGTGTCTCATAATATAACATGAGTCATAATTTCGATTTAGTAGGTAGGCTAATTTCGATTTTTTTTTTTTTTAAGTAATAATCTCGATTTTTAAAGTCATAATCTGGATTTTTAAAGTCATAATTTTGATTTAATAAGTCATAATTTTTATCTCGTAATTTCGACTTTGTATCTTTTAATTATGAATTTTAAAGTCATAATTTCGACGTTGTATCTCATAATTTTGAATTTTAAAGTCATAATTTCGACATTTTAAGTCATAATTTTGATTTAGTAAGTCATAATTTTTTTCTCGTAATTATGATTTTTAAAGTCTTAATTTCGACTATCTTTTAATTACGAATTTTAAAGTCATAATTTCGACCTTGTATCTCATAATTTTGAATTTTAAAGTCATAATTTTGACATTTTAAGTCATAATTAGATTTAGTCAGAATTTCGACTGTCTCATATAACATAAGTCATAATTTCGTTTTAGTAGGTAATTTCGATTTTTTTAAGTAATAATCTCGATTTTTAAAGTCATAATCTCGATTTTTAAAGTCATAATTTTGATTTAATAAGTCATAATTTTTTTCTCGTAATTATGACGTCATAATTTCAACTTTATCTCGTAATTTCGACTTTTTATCTTTTAATTATGAATTTTAAAGTCATAATTTCGACGTTGTATCTCATAATTTTGAATTTTAAAGTCATAATTTTGACATTTTAAGTCATAATTTTGATTTAGTAAGTCATAATTTTTTTCTCGTAATTATGATTTTTAAAGTCTTAATTTCGACTTTGTATCTTTTAATTATGAATTTTAAAGTCATAATTTCGACCTTGTATCTCATAATTTTGACATTTTAAGTCCTAATTAGATTTAGTCAGAATTTCGACTGTCTCATATAACATAAGTCATAATTTCAATTTAGTAGGTAATTTCAATTTTTTAAGTCATAATCTCGACTTTTAAAGTCATAATCTCGATTTTTAAAGTCATAATTTTGATTTAGTAAATCATAATTTTTTTCTCGTAATTATGACGTCTTATTTCGACTTTTTGTCTCGTAATTACGACTTTTAAAGTCCTAATTTCGACTTTGTATCTTTTAATTATGAATTTTAAAGTCATAATTTCGACCTTGTATCTCATAATTTTGAATTTTAAAGTCATAATTTCGACATTTTAAGTCATAATCAGATTTAGTCATAATTTCTTGACTCACTTTCTTGACTTAAGTGTGTCATAATTTAGATTTTTTTAAAATCTCATAATTATTACTTTTAAAGTCATCATTTCGACTTTTTATCTCGTAATTATGATGTTTAAAGTCATAATTTCGACTGTCTCATAATATAACATGAGTCGTAATCTCGATTTTTAAAATCATAATCTCGATTTTTAAAGTCATAATTTCGACATTTTAAGTCATAATTTTGATTTAGTAAGTCATCATTTTTTCTCGTAATTATGATTTTTAAAGTCATAATTTCGACCTTGTATCTCATAATTTTGAATTTTAAAGTCATAATTTTGACCTTGTATCTCATAATTTAGAATTTTAAAGTCATAATTTCGACATTTTAAGTCATAATCAGATTTAGTCATAATTTCTTGACTCACTTTCTTGACTTAAGTGTGTCATAATTTAGATTTTTTTAAAATCTCATAATTATGACTTTTAAAGTCATAATTTTGATTTAGTAAGTCATAATTTTTTTCTCGTAATTATGACGTCTTATTTCGACTTTTTATCTCGTAATTACGACTTTTAAAGTCCTAATTTCAACTTTCTATCTTTTAATTATGAATTTTAAAGTCATAATTTCGACATTTTAAGTCATAATCAGATTTAGTCATAATTTCTTGACTCACTTTCTTGACTTAAGTGTGTCATAATTTAGATTTTTTTTAAATCTCATAATTATGACTTTTAAAGTCATAATTTCGACTTTGTATTTCATAATTATGACTATTAAAGTCATAATTTCGACTTTTGAAGGCATTCATTTTTTTCTTACCTGGCGGAATGGGCTTCTATAAGGAACAGTCGTCAGAACGATAATATAAACAAGCCAGCGCCAGTCAGTTTCATTTATGTGTCATTTAAGAGAGAGTCTATCTAAAATTCATAATAACGGCAAAAATACATTTAAATAATGGTGCGAAAATGGAGCCTTTGTACAGAAGAAAAAAAAAAAACAGAGATAAGCGTATTGTGAGCAGAATATCATGGTGTTACCATTTAATACCAATTAAAATAGTTTTATATGCTATGTAAGTTGAACATAAGGACGTTTATATACATTCAGGTACTTTCAATGTTTGTTGTTTTTATTTTAACTACAGTAGACTATTCCATGTAGTCTCTGTTAATACTCATAAAACTGCATGTATAATGGTTTTAGATGATTTATAACACTAAGACAGTGTTTAAAAATTTCCTGTCAGCTACCCAGTTATCCATCATGTTGATTTGGATGCTGTTGGTGTGATGCGTCTGGAATCGTGCCTTGTTCTTTTTTTCTGTACGAGTTCAAATAGAGGGCGTCTGTAACACACCCTCCCTCTGGGATAAAAGACAAGACGAGAGCTGCTTTTAAAGGCACGTGCCTGTGGTCGAGGCTTAATGCTGTTCACTCCTGGAGCCATGAGTGTGTGTGTGTGTGTGTGTGTGTGTGTGTGGGTGTGTGTGTGTGTGTGTGTGTGTGTGTGTGTGTGTGTGTGTGTGTGTGTGTGTGTGTGTGTGTGTGTGTGTGTGTGTGTGTGTGTGTTCGCAGGGCGTGTTGTGAAACTGTGGGACGGCCTTGACCTTGATCTGTACCCGTGTGCCAGGGTGCCGGCGTGGGCATCAGGTGTTGGCATCTGCGCTGCAGGTGCCCGTGCCCAATTAAAGGGGCGGCTTGACAAGCTGCCCGGTGGGCATGGAAGCAGGCCTTTAATTTAATTACATGGAAATGCACTGATTCGGGGTGAAATGAAGCAGAACGTGTCTGTTTGTTAGCTGCAGATGACTGCCACTTGACTGACAGAGCGCTTGGATTCAGGTGCGCTGGCTGATGGGTTTTTTGGGCTTATTAACAAGGGTTCACTGCGCTGGAGGACCTACCGCGGCGAATCGTGGATCTGTCTGATAAAGCGATGAAGCCAAGTTTACTTGTATAGACTTGGAATTAAAAGGGAAAGTTCATGTGCAAAGATATTTTGAAGAATGTTTCAACTGGTGTCAAATTTGACGAAATTCAGCAAGCTCACTAGCAAACAGAGAACGTTCCCAGAACGTTCTGGCAGTGTTCTCTTAAAGTTGTGAACAAACGTTCTTCCAGTAACATTAAAGAGATAGTTGAGCCAAAAATGAAAGCTTTCTGACATTCAAGGCCCAGAAAGGTAGTAAGGGCATCGGATCTGGATCTGTCCGTCTGATAAAGCGATAAACAAGCCAGCCGCAGTCAGTTTCATGTATGAGTTATTTAAGAGAGAGTCTATCTAAAATTCATAATAACGGCATTTAAATAATGGCGCAGTTGTACAGAAAACTGAAAAAAACAAAACAACAGATAAGCATATTGTGAGCAGAATATCATGGTGTTACCATCTAATACTATTTAAAATAGTTTTAATATGCTATGTAAGACTGTGTAAGTTGAACATAAGTAAATGTACATATATTTTAGGTACTTTCAATTTTCGTTGTTACTATAATAGACTATTCCATGTAGTCTCTGTTAATACTCATAAAACTGCATGTATAATAAACAAATTAAGATATTTTTTGATTAAATCCAAAAGCTTTCTGATCCAGCAATGCAACTGAAACATTCAAGGCCCAGAAAGGTAGTAAGGACATCAGATCTGGATCTCCTCTGTCTGATGAAGCGATAAAGCCGAATTTACTTGTATAGACTTGGAATTAAAAGGGAAAGTTCATGTGCAAAGATATTTTGAAGAATGTTTCAACTGGTGTCAAATTTGACGAAATTCAGCAAGCTCACTAGCAAACAGAGAACGTTCCCAGAACGTTCTGGCAGTGTTCTCTTAAAGTTGTGAACAAACGTTCTTGCAGTAACATTAAAGAGATAGTTGAGCCAAAAATGAAAATTCTGTTAAATAATTACTCACCCTAATGTTGTTCCAATCCCAAAACCTTTGTTATCTTTGCAAAACAAATTCAAGTTTAAATTCAAGTAAATCCAAGAGCTTTCACACTCAGCAACGCAAACGAAATGTTCAAGGCCCAGAAAGGTAGTAAGGACATCATTAAAATAGTCCATGTTACATCAGTGGTTCAACCTTAATTTTTTGAAGCTATAAATCGTACATCTAAACAACCTATAGAATCTACTCAATAAAATGAGGTAAACTGATGTAACAATTTACACTCAGTTTGTTTGGGTAGATTCTATCCTATATATCTGAGTAAAGAATACCTGAATCGATCAGCTAAGACAAACTAAAAAAAAGTAGGTGAAGTCTACACAGAAAAAAGCCCAGTATTAAATGAACTCTCCCAGGAGTTTATTTGAGTCCAGACTCCAGAATGTTAAAATGAACACTGAAGCAGTGTTAGAGTTGTTGAGGTAATTAAGTGATTCATTGAGTGGTGATTGACCATTATTAAAGACCTGATGTTAAAAAGCAGAATCACCAAAAGGAGAAAATCTAATTTTGTAAGTCACCGTTATAGAGGTCAGTGTTAGCATTAGCTTAGCTCTTTACCATTAACTTCTTAATATTAGGTTTTGTTTGGGTGTTTTAATTGAGTTATAACGGTCAGACAAACCAGAAGAAATTAGATTATGTGATGTTGAACATGCTTTGACAAAGTCGTGATGTAGTGACCTGAATAACTGAGTTATATTTTATTTAATTGATTGCGCTGGATTAATCAGACAGGTGTTTTTGAAGCTTATTTTGACAAAAAATGTCAGCATATTTTTTTGATTTAGACACAGACATCAACAATCAGCATGAGAATCACAACAATGGTGACCATCAAAAACGTATGTTGTAGCCAATCAAAACTCATCCATGTCTCCCATCATGCATTGCGGCATGAATAAATTATGAGCTGATGATTTCGAGTTGATCTGTTTCTGAATATGCTGTTTGTCACCACTGTTGAGATTCATATGCTGATTCCTGATGTCTGTGTGTGCCTAAGAGAGCAAATTCCAAAAGTTTTTGTAAAAAGATCATTCAAAATTTAAAGAAAAAACAGGCTTTATTATTTATTTATTTTTTTGCTGCTGTGAAACCACAAGGTAGTTGTAATAAATAAAGGATATAGATCTCAAAGACTACACTCTAAACGATTTCTGTGGCTCAAATTAAGTTTATTTTAAATCAGAATTATCACCACTGCATGACTTTTGCTCTTTGGCTTGTCTGGCTGATTTAGCTAAACAAAAGTTAATGCTAAAAAGCTACAGGTCAAGAGCCCAACTAATGCTAACACTGACCACTAAAATGCTGACATAAAAATTTTGATGTCTTCCGGTGTCTTCAATAATTTTCAATCATCACTCAATGAATCACTTAATTTCCTCATTAGCTTTGACACAGCTTCAGTGTTCATTTTAACATTCTTGAGTATGGACTCAAATAAACTCCTGGGAGAGTTCATTTAATACTGGGCTTTTTGCTGTGTAGACTTTACCTACTTTTTTTAGTTTTTCTTAGCTGATAAATTCAGGTATTCTTTACTCAGATATATAGGATGGAATTTACCCAAACAAATTGTAAATTGTTACATCAGTTTACCCCATTTTATTGAGTAGATTCTATAGGTTGTTTTTTACAGTGTAAAAACTTCAAAATGTTTTAGATGGACGTTCTTCTAACATTTTTTTTAATGTTACTATTTGTTTCGGAACATTCAGAGAACGTTCAAAAATAACATTCCCATAATGTTTGCATGTTCCCTTAACATTTGAAAAACCAAGGAAAAAGTTTTAAAACTATACGTTTTGAAGGTAACTAAATGAAACGCTAATATTTTTGTTAGCTGGGCAGGTATCTGATCTTTAGTAATATTCTTAAAATATTAGCACAAAAACATTATTTAAATATTGTTCATTGAATGTTCACCCTGATCACAAGTCAATTCGTACATATTCAACAAGGTAGCTAATTAGTATGACTTTAATCGTACAAATATTCATTCAAATATTTTTTGCTAAATTGTGCGTAAGGTAAGAAAGGTCGTACGATAGCCACTTCTTAAAATATGAGCAAATTGGTCTTGAGATAGTGTTCGAATGTTTTGTTTTTTAAATGTTAATACTTGTTTCGGAACATTCATAGAACACTTAAAGTAACATTCCCATAATGTTTGCAAAATTCTAAAACAGAATGTTCTTTTGACATTCACATACCTGAAAAATCCGACAACACGCACTTCACAATCACTGCTCTGAAAATTAGCCCAGATAGTACACGTACGTCTGCAAGATGTCTGTTAAAGATCTCTTGATCTAGAAAGTATCCGCTGTGTACAAACGTCTGGCAGACTTCTGTAAGATGTCAGTTTTACATGCATTCTAATTACTAAACATCTAAAAGACATCTAATAGGCGTCTACTTGACATCTGATAGGAAACGTCCAATAGACATAATGCAGATGAGCAAACTACGTCTTGCAGATGTACATGCAGACGTCAAAAAGACGTCTCTGAGATGTACGTGTGCTATCAGGGAGTTCAGATGAGTTATAAACTCCTATCATCTTAACATCTGCTCTTAACTTGGCCAGGAGTCAGCGCCTGCAGCTTCTTTTTGTCAAATCATACATACTTTATGAGTTCCCCAGTTCATATGAATTCGTACAAATAACCTACCCCTAACCTCGCCCCTAAACCTACCCATCACTGGGGTCTAGACAAATCGTACAAAATTGTAAGGTTGTACGAATTCATACGAATTAGCCACTTCATAAAATACGCACAAATTGGTCATGAGATAGCGTTGGAATGTTTTGTTTCTGAAACAACTTATTTGGACGTTCTGCTAACATTTTTTTAAAGCTACTAATTGTTTTCGGGAAACATTCTGAGAATGTTCTAAAAAGGGATAGTTCACCCAAAAATGAAAATTTGATATTTATCTGCTTACCCCCAGGGCATCCAAGATGTAGGTGACTTTGTTTCTTCAGTAAAACACAAACGAAGATTTTTAACTCAAACGGTTGCAGTCTGTTAGTCATTTAATAGCAGTGAATGGGCACCTTTGAAAGTAAAAAAAACATGCACAGTCAAATCCAAATTACACCCTGCGGCTCGTGATGATACACTGATATCCTAAGACATGAAACGACCATTTTTTGTGAGAAACTGAACAGTATTTATATCATTTTTTACCTCTGATATGTCCAACTGTCCTGGGCACGCGCTCAGCATCCGGCATGTTACCTGTGTATGCGCTCTGGCGTAGTATACACAAGCGTCGGAAGGCAAAAAATTATCGCTGCAGACTCTCTACTAAGTTAATAGGTGTATCTATCTGTTGATATCTAGCCGAGGAGCAAGCAACCATACCTTAAAGCGATCAGAAAGTCGCCTACCTCTTGGGTGCCCTGGGGTAAGCAGATAAACATCTTATTTTCATTTTTGGGTGAACTATCCCTTTAATGTTTGAAAAACCAATAAAAAAGTTTTTTTATATTATTTGTATGAATTCGTACAAATTACCTACCCTTAACTCTGCCCCTAAACCTACCCATCACTGGGGACTAGATGAAACATTCAAAATCGTAAAGAAAGGTTGCACGAATTTGTACAAATTAGCCACTATGTGCAAACTGGTCTTGAGATAGCATTGGAATGTTTTGTTTCAGAACATTCAGCTAAAATTTTTTGAATGCAACTAGTTTCAGAACATTTATCAAACATTGAAAGTAACGTTACCATAATGTTTGCAAAATTCTAAAATGGAACGCTCTCTTAACATTCACATAACCAAAAATAAATATATATATGAAACATATTAGAACCTGGATAACATTCAGAGAACATTCAAAGTTAACGTTTTCATAACTTAATGTGTACGTTAGCAAACGTTCTTAGAATGTATATTTTCGTTAGCTGGGTCTATACTTTTTTTTTTTTTTTTAATTAAGATTTCATCTGCATGTCAGCTTTATTTTTGTGAGATTATTTGTGAGCAAGTGTGTTAATGGAAGTGAAATAAAAGTACCAAAATAAGAAGCTATTCAGAAGCAGCATATATAACTTGGCGGAAAATCAAAGTGTATGACGCAGCTGAACAATAATTCTGGAATATATCATACCGCCCTTCCCTGGAGATGCTCAAACAACACACAGTTCGCAATCACTGCTCTGAGAGATAGTTCAGATGAGTTATAAACTCTCAACGTCTGCTCTTAAACTTGGCCTAGAGTCAGCGTCTGCAAATAACCCATAGAAGTCAGAAGCATAAAGTAAATCAGGTCACAAGTTCAGCCGTATGTATTTGGATTAGAGTGTCTCATTGGGTCATGTGGTTTGTGTTATTCGCGTTCGGCTAAAGAATCCATGTGTGATGCCTAAAATTAATCATCAAAGGCGCAAATACAATAAACATGTCTTTACGTAAGAGTTTATTTACAAACTGAAACTATGCAGAGAATATGTTTTTCTTGCTAATTGCGTAGGCTTGCAAAACGCCAGATGTTTAGCATTGATTGCGAACGTTAACCGTTGCGCTGAATGATCAACATGGTAAAACTGATTGTTATTGTCTCTCAAATGAATTAAAAGAGACAGATATAGAGATAGTTGTGGCAGCTAACAGCTAATCACAGCGCAACACATGTTGTTTTCCCAGTGTTGATGGATGTATTTAGCATGCTATGCTAAAATGGTTTCTTGGTTAAGTGGAAACAGACGTTATGTCTTCCAAAGGTCCGTAATTGTCAAAGATTCCTAACCTATCAGCTGTTCATTGTGGTCATAAATGCTCAAGGGGGTTTAGCTTCACACACAAGTATCTGATCCAGCATTAATACTTTACAGAAGTACAAACCCTTTGAAGACATTTGGAAAGTACTTGAGTGAAAACAATAATAGAAAAAAATGTAGACTTGAAAGATCTATTACCCAGCTGACGAAAGAACATGTTGCTAATGTTCCCTTTAACTTGTGTTCTCTGAAAATTGTAAACATTCAGTGTTTTCAATAGTTTTTTGTTTGTTTTGTTTTTTGTTTTGTTTTTATGGGAGCATTACTTTTGGATGTTCTCTGAAACAGTTCTAATATTTAAATAAAAACGTTAGATGAACATTCAACTTCAATGTTTGGTAATAAAACATTTTTGTGCTAAAGTTTAAAAAACATTATTTAAAACTCCACAGCCAAGAGAAAAATGTGACCCTGGACCACAAAACCAGTCTTAAGTAGCACTGGGGTCAAAATTATTGATTTATTTATTATTTTCTTTTATGAAGATGATTCATGAAGATATTTCGAAAAATGTTCTACCGTAAATATATCAAAACTCAATATTTTAACAGCAATATGCATTGCTAAGTACTTACTTTAAAAGCGATTTTCTCAATATTTAGATTTTTTTTTTTTTTTGCTTCCTCAGATTCCACATTTTCAAGTAGTTGTATCTTTGCCAAATATTGCCCTATTCTAACAAGCCATACATCTGGAAAGCTTATTTATTCAGCTTTCAGTATATGAATTGGCCCTTATGACTGGTTTTATGATACAGGGTCAAATATGTACTAAAAACACTTTTGTAAACATTTCATTAGGCTGTGAAAATATTGGTTCTCGGGATGTTCAGAAGGTCCAGAATTTTTAAATGTTTCAAAAACATTTAATCTTGGATAAACAAATGTACATTATATACACACATTATGCTAATGTTATTATTTGAATGTTCTCTGAACCTTCTGAAACAAGTAACATTTAAAAAAACATAACATGAAGGTCCAGCTAAAACATTGAAGGTGTGAAACATTCTATAAACTATATGTATACAAATAATGTTTTCGTGCTAACATTTTGAGAACCGTAGATAATTGTTACTGGAAGAATGTTTGTTAACGTAACTTTGAGAGAACCTTGTCAGAAGAAAACATTGAAAAAAACATTGGAACATTCGATTGCCAGTTTGCTAGCTACTTCATCCTGTAAATATTAGCCTACCTTGTTGCGACCATTTAAAAAACAGCTCGGTCTCCTTATTTAAATGTATTTGTATTTGACCGTTAAAAAAGGCGGCAGCTTTTCCCTAACGCTAATGACAGTAACTGGCCATTGAGAGCTGATACTGCTTATTTTTTTCAATATTTTGATAACTTTTTATTATTCAAATTTGTCAGGGTGCTTAATAACACATTTTTCTGTTATGTGACAAACTAAATACATATAATTACACGGACTTCAACGTTTGACGGCTAATTTTTGTTCATTTATTTTTAACGAGCGTTTTAAAGTTTTGGTTCTCTTTAAGGCAAAGGACTTTGGCAGTATCTTTAGATCGTTCCTATTCTATTTGTCATGATCACAAGCACTTTCAGTCGTTAGTCACTGGCGTCAGGTGCTTTAAAAAGCTCTTCCGTTTTGCACTGTGGTGAATTATTAAAATGCATTTTCCTCGAACCAATAACCGCTAATGCAAAATTACAGCGGATACACCCACAAACAGACCATTTAGAGACCATCTTGTTTATTCAAACATCACAGAACATTTCGGCCCGCATTGTATTGGGACTCAAAGCTGTCAGAGAGTTTCTGGTATTGATTTTAGCTGTAGAAATTACTGGCGGAGACCCAGAAACTCTTTCAGGAGCGTCCCGCGGCTCTTCCGGGAATCGCGGCGAAGAAGGAGGAACAGGATGGCGCGTCTCATCATCATCCTCATCTTCCCAGTCGTGTGTAGCCTATTTGAGAGGGGTTGGAGTGTGTTGGGAGGATGGAGGTGATGGGAGGCAGAGCTTGAGGATCTCTGGACTCTCCGGGATACGCGGATCGACAGGCTGAAGGAATGCGCGCCGGACTTTCACACTTTCTCAGGTAAAACTCAACGTTTTGAATTCATAAACGGACGCTTTGATGTGCGTTTAGCTTTCAACTTTAGTTTACGCTGTAAACGTCGCAAAGGAGTTCTGTTTGTTTGGATGTACTCGGCGGGAGTTTCACTCGTTCTGGAAGCTAAACATATTTCTTCAAAAAAGCTGTTTTTGTAAACTGGTCAACAACAACGGCGAACAAATTGAAAAAACGGAGTCTGCATTTTACAATATGTAAGTGGTACAAAGTTGGAAGTTTTAGTCGGTAGGTGTAAAACTTGTATAAAAAATACGACGATGTATATAATAAAATAAAACATTAAGCTTTCGGTCCTTTTTAAGAGTTTGAACCACTTGTGTTATTTTAATAGACATGTCAATTGTTTAAGAACATTGTTAAAGAGCAGATCGCCACAGCTAAAAAAAAAAAATGTTTTAAGAACGTTTTGCAAATGTGGTATTAAGTAATGAAAATGTTATTTTCAGAACGTTCAAATGTCAGTTTTTCTTGGTTATACGAATGTTCAAGGAACACGCAAACCTTATGGGAATGTTATTTCTGAACGTTCTCTGGAAGTTTTAAAGCAATTAACGTTTAAAAACGTTACAAGAGGGTCCAACTAAAACGTTTTAGAAATAAAACGTTCCATGAATGGTGAATAAATGACGTTTTTGTTAATCAAAATGAACAAAAAAAAAAAGTTAAAATTCTGAAGTGAATTAACAAATAAGGTATAGCAGATGGAAATGGTATTAATTTGTGACCCTGGACTATTTTTTACATCATCTGAAAGATGAAAAAATAAGTGATGTATATAATAGTTTAATAGTTGGCCAAGATACAACTATTTGAAAATCTGGAATCTGAGAGTGCAAAAAAAAAAAATCTAAATATTGAGAAAATCGATTTTAAAGTTGTCCAAATAAAGTTTTTAGCAATGCATATTACTAATCAAAGAAAGTTTTAATTTACAAAATATTTTCATGGAACATGATCTTTACTTAATATCGTAATGATCTTTGGCATAAAAATAAATTAGATAATTTTGACCCATACAGTGTATTTTTGGCTATTGCTACAAATATAACCATACTTAAGACAGGTCACAGGCTCCATACCCCATAGCACTTTTGTGTTTTTTTAACCTGTTATCTAACATTTTATGCATTTTATGTCTGGTTTAATCTCTAGCTCTTCAGAAAACTGGCATGTTTTGGTGTTAAATTACCCAGAAACCCAATCACCCATCCCAAGAAACATTTTTAGTTTCCAAAAAATCAAACACATCCAAAGAAACAAGTTTCAGGCAAGTACCTTTAATTTTTTGAGTCTATACACTACAGAATCGCATAATGCTCTGATTATACAGCAAAACAGCATATAGCCGTAATCATATTTTAAAAAATAATCTCTTTTGCGGATGTTTTACACTCCTGCATCTCCAGAGACGCAGCCAAGCGCTAAAAAAACACCCCTTAACGATGTAAACGCACATGCATGCAAACCAATCGCAGATTTCCCAGCCCACTCCCTGGCGCTGACATTCGCTAAGCTGATTTCTGGGTCTCATTTGATGGAATTCGATTAGGAGCGCGCCGTGGAAAGCTCTGTGTTTGGCTAATGGAGTTTGTTTTGGAATTACGCTGCTAAGAGAGAAGCACAAACACCAGGTTTCTGTACACAGCCATTACATTACGGGTGGAAACGCCACCCGAGTGTGTTCAGATGTTTAGGCTTTTGCCTGATGATAAATAATAGCACTTAGGGTATCAATCTGAGCGGGTTTGTGGATGAAGACACTTGTGTTTAATGGTCAGAGTGGAGTGGATCCACTTTACATTCCTTTGGGGGAAAACTGGATTTATGTGTTTGAGGTGTGGCTTGAAACATCCCTGAGATCTGGATGTTTTCATGCAGATCTGGTGAACTTCTGCAAAAGCTTTAGAGTTGAATGTGGGGTAGAAGTTAAGATCTTTGTGTTAGCATGTATTATTTAGGCGTTAGCTTTAGCAGGACTCAAAATAGAGCAATCAAGGACATACATTAATGATTTTAATTGCATTAAAGTTACTGTAACTCTTGGGCTTTAATGATAATGTGACACTAACAGGCGACTAATGTTCAGTAAGTAGTTGCATTTATTAATATTAACAATTAGAATAAAGAAGCAGCTTCATAGCGGCTTGGCTCATTAATATATAATGTGCAGCTTTAAATGCATCTTATCCAATCAGACGTTAGAATCTAAAATATGCATGTATATTAAAGCAGTATATAATGAGTGGCTGTGTATTAAAATCTTAAAGCATATTGCTTTTGTAACATATATTGATAAACATTTGCATATTAATCATAATAATAATAGGTTATTGTAATTATATTGCTTAATGGAAAAGTGTCATGGTAATAATAATCAAAATTATAGTATGTTAATTTGATAACTTAAAGGAAAAAAATAATTAATAATAATAATAATAATAATTTTAATAATATTTAAGTAATTCTATTACCTAATGGAAGAATGCTTAATAATAGTAATAAAAAATATTATTATTATTATTATTATTATTATTATTATTATTATTATTATTATTATAATTAGGTTAATTGTATTTCTTAATGCAAGAATGTTTTGCCAATATCAAAATAATAAAAATATTAAGCAATAATTAATATTATTTTAATAATTTATTATTATTATAAAATATAATATATTAAAATACAATTATTATTATTATTATTATTATTATTATTATTATTAATAGGTATTCTTCAATTATTCTTAATTGCAATAATTATTTTTTATATTAAATATTATTATTGTTATTTAGTTATTTTAATTATATTACTTAATGCAAGAATATTTGCCAGTATCAAAATAATAAAAATATTAAATTAAACAAAAATAGCAATAATAGTAATAATAATATTATTTTAAGTTATTGTTAGAATAATTATTGTTGTTGTTGTTGTTGTTGTTGTTGTTGTTGTTGTTGTTATTATTAATATTATTTTCTCTTATTATTATTATTATTATTATTAAAACATTAAAATAAAATTATTGTACTTATTATTTTGATTAGGTTAGCTTTTTTTATAATAATAATAATGATTGTTATTTAGTTACATTATATTACTACAAGAATGTTCTGAGAGTATAAAAAGTAATAAATCCAAATATTAGATATGATTATTAATATTTTATAATATTAGTAGTAATTATTTTATTAGTAGTAAGTTATTTTTATTATATCACTTACTGAAATAATAATATAAATTATTATTATTATTATTATTATTATTATTCATTATTAATGAAGGAATTGTTTATGATTATTATTATTGATTATTAATAATAGTAAAAAATCAGTTTCATTTCAATCAACTCATTTCAGTGTTATGTTCCAATGAAAATGTTGTGTTTGGGGCTTTTTTATTGTTGCTAGGATCTGACAGATCTGATTGCTCATCAGATTTCTGTTGTTTCCTGTTGACATCAGTGGCGGTTTGCTCTAAAATGCCGGCGGACACTGTATAAGCACATTTCGTCCATCACGGTCCATGTTTTAGTTTTTGTGTGCCGCCGAACGTCTGCTTAGAATGAAGCGTTCTGAACTGTTGCACAAGACGTTGGGAAAAACACATGCAGGGATGTGACTCGTTTGTTCCGTTTGCTAGTAAAACAATGTCCCAAAACCAAATGAGTCATTAGTACACAGTCCTAACCAGTACAGTGCACAGCCATAGATATGGATAGGTAGTTGGCATATTCGACTGCTCCAGACATGTCGTCATGTGCGTTATGTGTCGTCACTCACAGTAAAAGAGTTTTCCTAAATGCTGTTGCATAGCCTCTAGTTGTAAAACTTTAGTTCTGAAACTTTTAAAGTTAAAAGTAACTTTAAAAGCAATAGTTACTTTTAAAAGTAATGAATTACAATATTACTAATTGATAATGTAACTCACCATACTTGAAATGTGTTACTTAACTAGTTACTTAAAAAGTTAATTATGTAACTTGCGATACTTGTAATGTTTTACTTTACTAGTTACTTGAAAAGTAATCTGATTACGTAACTCTCGATACTTGTAATGCGTTACTTTACTAGTTACTTGAAAAGTAATCTGATTACGTGACTCTCGATACTTGTAATGCGTTACTTTACTAGTTACTTGAAAAGTAATCTGATTACGTGACTCTCGATACTTGTAATGCGTTACTTTACTAGTTACTTGAAAAGTAATCTGATTACGTGACTCTCGATACTTGTAATGCGTTACTTTACTAGTTACTTAAAGTAATCTGATTACGTAACTCTCGATACTTGTAATGCGTTACTTTACTAGTTACTTGAAAAGTAATCTGATTACGTGACTCTCGATACTTGTAATGCGTTACTTTACTAGTTACTTGAAAAGTAATCTGATTACGTATCTCTCAATACTTGCAATGCGTTACTTTGCTAGTTACTTGAAAAGTAATCTGATTACGTAACTCTCAATACTTGCAATGCGTTACTTTACTAGTTACTTGAAAAGTAATCTGATTACGTAACTCTCAATACTTGAAATGCGTTACTTTACTAGTTACTTGAAAAGTAATCTGATTACGTAACTCTCAATACTTGAAATGCGTTACTTTACTAGTTACTTGAAAAGTAATCTGATTACGTAACTCTCAATACTTGAAATGCGTTACTTTACTAGTTACTTGAAAAGTAATCTGATTACGTAACTCTCAATACTTGTAATGCGTTACTTTACTAGTTACTTGAAAAGTAATCTGATTACGTAACTCTCAATACTTGTAATGCGTTACTTTGCTAGTTACTTGAAAAGTAATCTGATTACGTAACTCTCAATACTTGTAATGCGTTACTTTACTAGTTACTTGAAAAGTAATCTGATTACGTAACTCTCAATACTTGTAATGCGTTACTTTGCTAGTTACTTGAAAAGTAATCTGATTACGTAACTCTCAATACTTGAAATGCGTTACTTTGCTAGTTACTTGAAAAGTAATCTGATTACGTAACTCTCAATACTTGTAATGCGTTACTTTACTAGTTACTTGAAAAGTAATCTGATTACGTATCTCTCAATACTTGCAATGCGTTACTTTGCTAGTTACTTGAAAAGTAATCTGATTACGTATCTCTCAATACTTGCAATGCGTTACTTTGCTAGTTACTTGAAAAGTAATCTGATTACGTAACTCTCAATACTTGAAATGCGTTACTTTACTAGTTACTTGAAAAGTAATCTGATTACGTAACTCTCAATACTTGTAATGCGTTACTTTACTAGTTACTTGAAAAGTAATCTGATTACGTAACTCTCAATACTTGAAATGCGTTACTTTACTAGTTACTTGAAAAGTAATCTGATTACGTAACTCTCAATACTTGAAATGCGTTACTTTGCTAGTTACTTGAAAAGTAATCTGATTACGTAACTCTCAATACTTGTAATGCGTTACTTTGCTAGTTACTTGAAAAGTAATCTGATTACGTAACTCTCAATACTTGTAATGCGTTACTTTGCTAGTTACTTGAAAAGTAATCTGATTACGTAACTCTCAATACTTGTAATGCGTTACTTTGCTAGTTACTTGAAAAGTAATCTGATTACGTAACTCTCAATACTTGTAATGCGTTACTTTACTAGTTACTTGAAAAGTAATCTGATTACGTAACTCTCAATACTTGTAATGCGTTACTTTACTAGTTACTTGAAAAGTAATCTGATTACGTAACTCTCAATACTTGTAATGCGTTACTTTACTAGTTACTTGAAAAGTAATCTGATTACGTATCTCTCGATACTTGTAATGCGTTACTTTACTAGTTACTTAAAGTAATCTGATTACGTAACTCTCGATACTTGTAATGCCTTACTTTACTAGTTACTTGAAAAGTAATCTGATTACGTAACTCTCGATACTTGTAATGCGTTACTTTACTAGTTACTTGAAAAGTAATCTGATTACGTAACTCTCGATACTTGTAATGCGTTACTTTACTAGTTACTTGAAAAGTAATCTGATTACGTAACTCTCAATACTTGTAATGCGTTACTTTACTAGTTACTTGAAAAGTAATCTGATTACGTAACTCTCAATACTTGTAATGCCTTACTTTACTAGTTACTTGAAAAGTAATCTGATTACGTAACTCTCAATACTTGTAATGCCTTACTTTACTAGTTACTTAAAGTAATCTGATTACGTAACTCTCAATACTTGTAATGCCTTACTTTACTAGTTACTTAAAGTAATCTGATTACGTAACTCTCAATACTTGTAATGCGTTACTTTACTAGTTACTTAAAGTAATCTGATTACGTAACTCTCAATACTTGTAATGCGTTACTTTACTAGTTACTTGAAAAGTAATCTGATTACGTAACTCTCAATACTTGTAATGCGTTACTTTACTAGTTACTTGAAAAGTAATCTGATTACGTAACTCTCAATACTTGTAATGCCTTACTTTACTAGTTACTTGAAAAGTAATCTGATTACGTAACTCTCAATACTTGTAATGCCTTACTTTACTAGTTACTTGAAAAGTAATCTGATTACGTAACTCTCAATACTTGTAATGCCTTACTTTACTAGTTACTTAAAGTAATCTGATTACGTAACTCTCAATACTTGTAATGCCTTACTTTACTAGTTACTTAAAGTAATCTGATTACGTAACTCTCAATACTTGTAATGCCTTACTTTACTAGTTACTTGAAAAGTAATCTGATTATGTAACTCTCAATACTTGTAATGCGTTACTTTACTAGTTACTTGAAAAGTAATCTGATTACGTGACTCTCAATACTTGTAATGCGTTACTTTACTAGTTACTTGAAAAGTAATCTGATTACGTGACTCTCGATACTTGTAATGCGTTACTTTACTAGTTACTTGAAAAGTAATCTGATTACGTAACTCTCGATACTTGTAATGCGTTACTTTACTAGTTACTTGAAAAGTAATCTGATTACGTGACTCTCAATACTTGTAATGCGTTACTTTACTAGTTACTTGAAAAGTAATCTGATTACGTGACTCTCGATACTTGTAATGCGTTACTTTACTAGTTACTTAAAAAGTAATCTGATTACGTAACTCTCAATACTTGAAATGTGTTACTTAACTAGTTACTTAAAGTTAATTATGTAACTTGCGATACTTGTAATGCGTTACTTTACTAGTTACTTGAAAAAGTAATCTGATTACGTAAAATAGTTACTTGAAAAGTAATCTTATTACGTGACTCTCGATACTTGTAATGCGTTACTTTACTAGTTACTTGAAAAGTAATCTGATTACGTGACTCTCGATACTTGTAATGCGTTACTTTACTAGTTACTTGAAAAGTAATCTGATTACGTGACTCTCGATACTTGTAATGCGTTACTTTACTAGTTACTTGAAAAGTAATCTGATTACGTGACTCTCGATACTTGTAATGCGTTACTTTACTAGTTACTTGAAAAAGTAATCTGATTACGTAAAATAGTTACTTGAAAAGTAATCTGATTACGTGACTCTCGATACTTGTAATGCGTTACTTTACTAGTTACTTGAAAAGTAATCTGATTACGTAACTCTCGATACTTGTAATGCGTTACTTTTAGGGATGTAACGGTATCAAAACTTCACGGTACGGTAATACCTCGGTATGAATGGCACGGTACGGTATTTATTGAATCATTTACAGGAAAAACAAAACTAATGAAGAGACTCGAAAAAAGTGCCAGAAGTGTTTATTAAACAGTTTACATGAACACTGAACATATCAATGGCATACAAATTAGCCATCTGTCTGTAAACTTTGAAACAGGAACTTCAATTTTTCAATTTTAATAACAAAAAATTATTAAACCATGTAACCACGTTACTTTTTTTTCGCAGTACTTTAGCCTACTTTGTGTAATAAGTGGAAAAATAAGTCCAAAACTCTCTATTTTAACATTTTGAACAATAGGGCTCTACAATCTTTTGCTTTTTTTTTTTTTTTTTTTTTTAGAAATTCTTATGTTTTAATTTTTCTGATAATCAAATGAAAGCATAAACATTCATTTATTTTTAATCAAATGAAAAATAAACCCTTTTAATTTTTGGCAAACAAACAGAGGTTTACTGTTAAAATCCATCAATGGAAGAAAAAATATATTCAGTTTAAAACGTTTAAATAATAATTGTAGTATTTTTTTCTACAGTTAAGTGCTTAATCTTGTTGTAAAATTTTTTTTTTATTAAATATATTGTTTTATGTAAATTATTTAAATAGGAATATATAAACACCTACAGTATACTGTACAAAAGTAATACAAGACTAATATTGTTCTGTTTCATGTTAAACCGTACTTTTATTTTGACAGGTTGCCGTGAAGTTTCTGTGTGTACAGTATGATGTGATGCTAGTTTTCTTAAATGAAACGGTAAAAGTGACACTCACATCAGCTTTGGAGATTGAGTTTATCTGTTCATGTGAGATGCAAATGCCAAAAATTAGCGGGAGTGTCACGCGTGCTTCAGTATGAGTGTAGTAAAGCAAAAAAACGCGTCTCCTCCATTCATACACACAGAGGCAAACGGAACATGCAGGATTCATATTAAAACGTCTTTTTGCATTTCAGTTTTCACAGACACTAGTCCATAGCGCGATTTGAATTAAGTGACAGACCAACTTTTGATTTATTAATCCAAAAATCAACAAATTCCGTGGCATTCCGCACTATAGTAAATTCCGTTTTTATGAATGGAGTCCTGCATGTTTTCGCGGAGGAGACATTGTAAACGCGCCATCATGTAGAGACAGAAATGACATGCCTTCGTGTAAGATAAGATAAATAACATAAGGCAATTTAGTTTGTTTAATAAAAGAACAATGTATAGACCTGTTCTATAGGAAAGATAACCTTAAATGACTTCTATTGTGATCTGGCGCTATATCGAAAATAAAATGAACTTGACGTTCAAGGGGGGCGGGCAACAGACCGTAAAGGATGATGGCCACGCCTGGGCTGATGGGAATTGTAGTTCCCGCTACCTCCCGTTCGCTCCATTCGCCTGAGCAAACTTTTCTCAGAAGACCTATCGTTTTATCGAGTCATGCGACCACGGTAGTATCGAAAAAATTTGCTATTGCGGTACGACGGTATTTACAATACCGTTACATCCCTAGTTACTTTACTAGTTACTTAAAGTAATCTGATTACGTGACTCTCGATACTTGTAATGCGTTACTTTACTAGTTACTTGAAAAGTAATCTGATTACGTGACTCTTGATACTTGTAATGCGTTACTTTACTAGTTACTTGGAAAAGTAATCTGATTACGTAACTTGCGATACTTGTAATGCGTTACTTTACTAGTTACTTGAAAAAGTAATCTGATTACGTAACTCTCGATACTTGTAATGCATTACTTTGCTAGTTACTTGAAAAAGTAATCTGATACTGAGTAACTTGTAATACTTGGAATGAGTTACCCCCAACACTGAGCATATATATATATATATATATATATATATATATATATATATTAGTGGTGGGCCGTTATCGGCGTTAACGTGCTGCGTTAACGTGAAACTCTTATCGCGCGATAAAAAAAATATCGCCGTTAATCTATTCTCAAATTTGGGTTGGGAGCTGGGTCTAAACTACGCAAGCTATGATGACTTTCACCTTGATAGTTTAACGCGGATGTATACGGAAGACTGTAGAATATGGTCGCGCGTTTAAGTCTCCTCCGCCAAAACACAGACGGGATCGCGTCGTCCTCCATTCATAAAAACCGAATCTACTATAGCGAAATGCCACGTAAATTCGTCGTTTTTTGGATTCATAAATCAAATGTTGGTCAGTCACTTAATTCAAATCGCGATATGGACTAGTGTATGTGAAAACTGAAATGCAAAAAGACCGTTTTAATATGAATCCGATATGTTCCGTTTGCCTAGCTGTATGTATGCATTGCGGAGACGAGCTTTTACTACACGCATACTGAAACACACGTGACGCTCCCGGTAATTATTGGCATTTTCATCTCACATGAACAGATAAACTCAATCTCCCAAACTGCTGTGAGTGTCACTTTTACCGTTTCATTTGAGAAAACTAGCATCATATCATACTGTATACACAGAAACTTCACGGCAACCTGTCAAAATAAAAGTACGGTGTAACATGTAATGGGCTGGGTAGGTGTTGACGTTAAAAAAAACACAATCTAATAGGGAGAAAAAATAATTTCATTGTTAGTTAGTTAGTAAACACAAGTACATCTAATTGAACATAATTTATTTTCATCAACAAATTATCATAGAACAGCTTTATGAGCTTTATGATCCATTCTCAAAGACTTTAAGTCATTATTTGGGTAGCACACATATTCTGAATGCCTTCAGCAGAATTCAAATTAGCCATTTTAATCTAGATTAATCTAGATCAATTCCAAGATTTAATCTAGATTAATCTAGATTAAAAAATTTTATCTATGCCCACCCCTAATATATATATATATATATATATATATATATATATATATATATATATATATATATATATATATATATATATATATACATATATGTGCTTAGCAACACTTATTAACCATTTCCAATGGTTTTTCTCCATCGCAGGTTCACAAGATGAAATAAACCCATCTCAACAGCCGTCATCATGGCTTCATCACTATCGCCGCCCAGCAATGTGACTTCGCATTGCTTCTCCATCAACAGCCCGCCTTTCAGGCACAACCACACCATCGCCTCGGCGTACTTCTCGGCGGTCTTCAGCGCTCTCGGCTTGAGCTCCAACCTCTTTGCGTTGGTGGTTCTGGCCAAGACCTTCCTCCACACCAAGAGCCGCTCACGCTCCTCGTTCCTGCTCTTCCTTGGCGGGTTGGTGTTCACAGATTTCATGGGACTGTTGGTTACCGGGTCCATCGTTGTGTCATTCCACATCACGCGCTTCAACTGGCGCCAACTGGACCCTTATTGCCACTTCTGCAACTTCATGGGCATGTCGATGGTCTTCTACGGCCTTTGCCCACTGCTTCTCGGCGCCGCGATGGCCGTGGAGCGATTCGTAGGCATCAACCGACCCTTCGCCCGTTCTACCTCCATGCCCAACAGCAGAGCGTGCTCGACGGTGGTCATGGTTTGGATCACGGCCGGTTGCATCAGTCTCCTGCCACTGGCGGGATTGGGAAGCTACCATCTGCAGTACCCCGGATCCTGGTGCTTCCTCAACATCAGCTCCAGCCCACTGGACATGACCTTCGGGTTGATCTTCTCGCTCGTGGGTTTGCTGTCGCTGGCCGTGTCGTTCCTGCTCAACACTGTGAGCGTGATCACGCTACTGAGGGTGTGTTGCGGACAGGACAGCGGTCAGCGGAGACGAGACTACGAAGTGGAGATGATGGTGCAGCTGATTTTGATCATGGCCATCGCCTCCGTCTGCTGGTGCCCTCTACTGGTGAGTGATTAAACTACATCGACAATTGACGAATACTGAGTCTGTTGGCCAATTGACCAAAATGAGCTGCCAGCTCAAATATTTCCGAAACCTAAGACGCCTAGTAAGAGGCAACATCATAATCAAGAAGGAATCTCAAAGAGGAGTCTTACAGGGTTAGTTACGCTAAATCGACAACGTTGTGGCCGAATGTTGATTATCACAAAATTAGCTTCCATTTTCCTTCTTTTTCTTTAAAAAATAATAACGTACAACTTGTGAAATGAAGGGGAAGGTGTACAATTGTTTTTTTTATTATTAAAAATCACAATAAAAAATTGTCCATTAAGTAATATAATTATTACCCAATAATAATAATAATAATAATAATAATAATATCATAACTATTCTAAAATATTCTTCCATAATAAACTTAATAACAATATTTATAAAATTACTACAACTAATATTACAAATTATTATTATTATTAATCACAATAAAAAATGTCTATTGAGTAATATAATTACGCAAACCCAATAGTAATAATAATCATAACTATTATTATAAAATATTCTTCCATAATTAAACTAACCTATTAATAACAATACTAATAAAATTACTGGAACTAATAATAATATTACAAAATGATTATTAATAATAATAATAATAATATTCTTAATCAAAATAAAAACATTTCCATTAAGTAATATAATTACCCAAACACTGTAAGAATAATAATAATAATAAGAAGAAGAAGAACAATAATAATAATAATTTTATTAGTATTAATCATCATAATCATCACAGTAACTATTATTATACAACAATTAAACTAACCTATTATAACAATATTTTTTAAATTACTACAATAATAATATTACAAATTTATGTTTATTATTATTTTTAAAAAAACATTAAACATATTTTATTAGTATCTTGCTACTGTGAAAAATTCTTCTTATTATTATTTTATTTGAAAATATCTCTATTATTTTAAGTATTTTGCTACAGCCAAACTATTTTTGCATTAGTAGTAATATTTAATTAACATAACCCAACATAACATAACCTATATTAATAATAGTAATAATAATAATACTTATTGTTATTGTTGTTATTAAAAAGAAATAACATTTTAAAATGTTTTTATTTTTATTATTTTGATACTGTTTTTTGATACTAAATAAACTAAGTAATACTTAAACTAAACTTTTTTTTATTAATATTATAAATATCTTTATTATTTTCAGTATTTTGCTACAGCCAAATAATTCTTGCATTAAGTAATTTAATTAACATAACTCAACAATATTAATAGAATTAATGATAATGATAATAATAATAATTATTATTATTTAAAAATAAGCATTTTTAAATATATATATTTTTATTATTTTGATACTGTGAAAACATTCTT
>NC_133367.1:4664723-4704682 GCF_049309525.1 Garra rufa
GTTACTGAAAAGTAACCCAGAGAGTTCCCTTTTGAGAGCTACACTCGATGCTGCGCTTGCTAAAGCGCTATGGGAACGAGAATACCCACGCCGCCGTGCTTGAACATGTCTGGACCCCTATGGCTGTGCAGGTGTGTTTCACAAGAACGCAAGGAGGCCTAGACATTAGCTTGCGATGTCGACTCAAGGACGTGAGAGCCCGGAGTGGCATGAACATCCAAACTATAAAATCTTATAAATGTGTGCGGAGAGGACCAGCCTGCCGCACCACAAACTTGTAGCAGGGGAGGACCCCTTGCCAACGCATTGGACGAGGCGACCCCTCTGGTGGAGTGAGCCCTTTGACCTATAGGCGAAGCTTGACCGCGCGCCTCATAGGCAAGAGCAATAGCATCCCTAACCCAAAGAGACATAGTCTGCTTGGAGGCAGCTGCCCTTCTGTTATGGATACCATAACAGATGAAAAGTTGCTCTGACTTACGCCACTGGCTAGTGCGGTGGACGTAAGCCTGAAGAGCACGGACTGGACACAGTCTATGAGATACCTGCTGCTCCGGCGTTAAAAAACGGTGGAGGACAGAAGGCTTCAAGAATGACCGGATGACCAGCCGAGAATGGAACCTTGGGCAGATAATCAGGATGAGGATGCAAATTACTTTCACCATACCTGGGGCAAAGTCTAAGCAGGATGACGAGATAGACAGAGCCTGCATATTCCCAATTCTCTTTAAAGAGGTTATTGCCATTAGAAAAACCATTTTAAAAGTCAGAAGTTCATAGACGCTGACTCCAAAGGTTCAAAAAGGGGGGTCCAACCAGACCCTCCAGGACTGTTAGATAAGTCCCAGGAAGGGATCTTGGTCTTAACTGGAGGCCTCAGTCGTCTGGCTCCGCAGAGGAAGCGAGAGATCAGAGGGTGTCTCCCGAGTGGTGCACCGTCAATTAAGGCGTGGCAAGCCGAAAGAGCGGCCACATAAACCCTAAGAGTAACAGGACATTTGCCTGTTAATAACTTACCTTGCATTAAGTCCAGTACTGAAGCAATATGGCAGTTAACTGGATCTACATTGTGCTCTGCGCACCACCTTTCAAAAGGTCCCCATTGATGGCATAATTTTTCCTAGTGGAGGGAGCCCTAGCACTTAGGATGGTCTCAATAACGGCAGGTGAAAGCCCAGTGTCCCTCAGTTGGTTCCCCTCAGGGGCCAAACATGAAGATTCCACAGGTCGGGCCTGGGATGGAATATCATTCCCCCCGCCTGAGATAGAAGGTCCCTCCTCTGCGGAATCGCCATGGCGAGCCGTCGAGGAGAGATATTATCTCTGAGAGCCATGCTTAGTTCGGCCAACATGATGCCACCAACAGGAGGCAAATCCCTTGTTGGCGAACCCTGGCTAGAACCCCTGGGGGCAGAGAAAGACTGGAGGAAACGCATACAGGCGCAATTTGCGTCATGTGTGTGATATCGCATCCAGACCCAAGGGAGCTGGGTGACTTAGAGAGAAGTAGAGGGGACATTGCGCTATCTGAAAAGAGGCGAAGAGGTCCACTTCCGTCTGATAAAAACTGTTCCAGATCTGATTCACTATCTCTGGGTGGAGTTTCCACTCCCCTGTTGGTAGTGTCTGTCTGAACAGTGAATCTGCTCCCACGTTCAAATGCCCTGGAATGTACACTGCCCTGAATGACAGGAACTTTCCTTGGGCCCAGAGAAAAATCTGTCTCGCTATCCTGCTAGGTTGCGAGAGCGAAGACCTCCCTGGTGATTTAAGTAAGAGATTGCCGCTGTGTTGTCCACCCGCACTAGGACATAACAGCCTCTTAATTGAAGGAGAAAATATTTCAGAGCCAGAAATATAGCCATCAACTCGAGGCAGCTGATGTGCCAAACGAGCTGACGGCCCTCCCGTGCCCCTTAAGCTGGACGACCACTTAAGGCCGCTACCCAGCTCATCAGGGAGGCATCCGTCGTTAGCATTTTTGCGACGACAAGGAGCCCTTAGAGTGGGACCCAAAGTAAAATACCGGGGTCTGAACCACATAGTTAGTGTACGAAGCCATTACGGCGCGCCACTTTTATTTGCCTTAAAGGATTGGCTCTTGGATAAAATCCTTCGGCTTTTAACCACAACTGAAACTGTCTCATGAGCAACAGCACCAAGGGAATCACCGTGGATGCTGATGCCATGAAACCTAACATTGTTGGCACTGACGAACAGTGCATTCTTGGCCTGGCCTGACTTGGTCATGGTCTACTGAATGGTCTCGATTCGAGCGGGAAGCTGCTGCGCCCACATCGTAACCGAATCCCAAAAGATTCCGAAATAAATAATTCTCAAGGTAGGAGAAAGAACACTTTCCTTGGTGTTGAGTCTCAACCCTAGAAAAATCATATGAGCTAACACGATGTTTCGTGATGGATCTCCATCTCTCGCGATTGTGCTCAGAATTGACCAATTGTTTATACAGTCCAAAACGCGAATGCCCAGGAGTCGTAATGGAGCCCTGTGCTGCATCCATGCATTTTGTGTATGTGCGGGTGACCAGGCTAGGCCGAATGGAAGAACCCGAAATTGGTACGCTTTGCCCCCTAAAGCGCACCTCAGGAATTTCCTGTGATGTGGCAATATTTCTATGAAAGAAATATATATATATATGCGTCCTTCAGATCGATTGTGACAAACCAAACGCAATGTTGAATTTGATTCACAACCAAATTGATAATTAACATCTTGAACTTGAGTGCTTTGACTGAATGGTTTAAGCCTCAAAGATCTAAGATTGGACGCAGTCCCCCATCTTACTGAGAACCAGGAAGTATCTGCTGTAACAGTCTGACTTTCTCTCTGGCAGAGGAACATGTTATATGGCCTCTGTGCTCAGAAGAGATTGTAGCTCTTGTGACAATACGTGCATCAACTCCGGCTTCACGGAAGTGAGAAACCACGCCGTTGAAACGCAGAGGATGATGACAGAATTGAATTCTGTATTTTACTGTCTTTAGCACCCAAAGGGAGATGCCTGACAGAGATTTTCATGCTGCCAGACTCTCTGAGAGTAGTATAATTTTGATACTTCCTTTTGAGGGGGTGTCAGATGTTCCGCGTCCAGGATGACAGCTGGAAGCAACGGAACATCCAACATTTCACTGGAAACTTCTGCCCCCCGAAACACACGAAGTGGCGGGGAAGGAGAGTTTTATGATGTTATTAGGAAGGGGCGACAAGATCTAACTGCGCCCCCTTCCGCGAGGGGGGGGGCTACCCCACTGATTGCCGGACCATTAGGACTTCCTCTTTTTGTTAATGAAAGTCCTGAGGTCCGGCTTGGGATTTTGCTGAACGTGGTGAACCCTCCAATTCCCACGAGGGGGAGCGCGCTCAGCCACGCTCAGCTTTGAACTTCCCTGGGTTTTGAAGGACCGGGGTGAGGCTGGGTGGCAGACAGCCCCTCCCCTTGAGTGCGGCGAGGAAAGAATTTCTGAAAATTCTACATGCTTCATGTTTTTTAATCCCCTAAAATCTGGTGACTACTGAGTCAACAGAGTCAACAAATAAGCCAGAGGAAAACACAAGGGAAAAAATCCAACAGGAATAAAGTATCTTACTCTTTAAATCCTGTTAGATTTAGCCGCAAATGCCTCTCTGTGCTGACTAAAGCAATCATTGAACGGCCGATGGTTTACACGGGCCGTCTGCTAGGTCGCACAGAGAGACAGATCTTTGCTCAACGGAGCTCCGCCCACACTCAATTCCTTCAATAAGTCGGCCTGGTATGCCTGCAACATAGTTCCATTATGTGCAGCGCAGTACAAGCCTGACTTGCAGCTTAGTAAGCTTTACCCACTAACGTTAATGTAATACGATAGGTTTCACTTTCGGTTTAGTGGGGAAGGGCTTTTTAATTGAAGATGCCGAAGCGGGCGAGAGATAGCTCACGAGCGTCTTTTCAAACCCGAGGCATCTCCGTATACCCTCGCGAATTTACACCCACGATAGTCGAAACAAAGTCGACGTCGAAGGCACAAAGACGCGAGAAGTATATGGTTTTAATTCATGATTAAAACAGTTTATTATGTTTGGGGGTTTTTTGTTTGCATAGCCAGTCAAACTGTAACCTGGCAACAGCACGAGCAACCACCTCTAGCAATTCCGCTACAGATTCTTTCGTGTGAGAAATGCTCAAAGGCTGGCTGCTCGAACAAAGAAAAACGTCATCCCTCTCATGAACCGAAGAAGCAAGAGCGCGCTTCGTGATCACGAGAGGGAATGTTAGGATTTGGTGACACGGCAAGCGAAAGGGACAGACCCGTCTCTTGCTCATGAACCAAATCCATATGAGAACCCCACGATGTTAATGTGGGTGCGGAATGGAAATAGTTCAGACGGGAGCGAAGCATTTAAACTGTGAGAAGATCACAGTGCTCGCATCCGCCTTTCTCTATCGCCATAACCGCATGTTCTTCCCCCAAACAAACAAAGCAGTAATCGTGTGTGTCTAACTCACTCATAGGACGAGAGCAAGGAGGCACACAGCGCTTACAGCTTTGTAGACTCATTCTCTGCTTTCAAACTGTTAAACACGTTGAACAAGAGAGAAAGAAAGAGAATGAAAGTTCTGCACACTGACTGCTGACAACTAACTCCTAACAAGATCAATAGTTTGATTTGAGAGAGAGAGAGAGTTCTTGCCACACACACGCACAGAATGATCTGAAGACAAAAGACCTGACGATGCACCTGCGGCTCATCTATTTATAGCCTACGTGTCACGGTGCGCTCTGATGACGTCATCAACCGAGGCTATAATACCTCCGGGTCAACTCTGTTGACGTGTTACACACATCATTCACAGCTGGTCACGAATAGAGACGTTCCCATAGCGCTTTAGCAAGCGCAGCATCGAGTGTAGCTCTCAAAAGGGAACTAGATACAAACGTTTGTCAAGACAAACTTTGAAGTTGGCTTGAGAAAGCTGGACCAGAAAGTTTGAAAAAGTTTGAACGGTTTAAAAAAGGTAAATAAGTTTAAAAAGATTTCCAAGTTTGAAAAGTTTTAAGTTTGAGGTTTGTTAGTCCGAAATAGATTAAATTAGTTTTAAAAGCTTAATGTTTGATAGATAGATAGATAGATAGATAGATAGATAGATAGATAGATAGATAGATAGATAGATAGATAGATAGATAGATAGATAGATAGATAGATAGATAGATAGATTCTAGCATGATTAGTAAGTTGTCAGCATGATTCTAACATGATTAACAAGTTGCAGACATGTTTCTAGCATGATTAGCATATTATTAGCATTTTTCTAACAAAATTAGCAAGTTGCTAGTATGTTTCTAGAATGATTAGCAAGTTGCTAGCATGTGTCTAGGATGATTAACATGATTATCAAGTTAGCATTTTTTACATGATTAGCAAGTTGCTTGCATGTTTCTAGCATGATTAGCAAGTTGCTAGCATGTTTCTAACCTGTTTTAGCATGATGAGCAAGTTGCTAGCATGATTCTTCCATGGTTAGCAAGTTGCTAGCACATTTTTAGCATGATTAACAAGTTACTATCATGATAAGCAAGTTCGCTAGCATGATTCTAGCATGATTAGCAAGTTGCTAGCACATTTTAAGCATTATTAACAAGTTACTATCATGATTAGCAAGTTGTTAGCATGTTTCTAACATGATTAGCATGTTACTGGCATGTTTCTAGCATGACTAGCAAGTTGTTAACATATTTTAGCATGGTTAGCATGTTGCTGGCATGTTTCTAGCATGATGCTGGCATGTTTCTAACATAATTTGCAAGTTGCTAGTATGTTACTATCATGATGAGCAAGGTGCTACCATGTTTCTAACATGATTAGCAAGTTGCTAGCATGATTCTAGCATGCTTAGCATGTTGCTAGCATGATTAACATGTCACTAGCATAACACAGAAGGGACTAGCATGTTTTTGGCATGACTTGCTTGTTGATAACATGTTTCTAACATGTTGTTACCATGATTAGCAAGCTAGTGGCATGCTGCTAACATGTTTCTAGCATGATTAGCAAGTTACTAGCACAATTGTAGCATGATTAACATTGTAGACAGATAGATAGGAGTCTCAATGAATTAGAAATAAGGGATTCTGGCAGTTTAAATTTGAATTTTGACAGTTGGAGTTTGAATAGTGTTGGCTCATTTGAACTTTCTGTCAATGTAAATCTATGGGATTTTTCCCAGTTTTAATCGTCATTTTTAGGAAAACCGTAAGTCCGATCAGTTAGAAAAGATACAGCAACTAACTTCAGATCAGTCTGAAGATCTGGGCTGAGTTTGGAGTTTGTAGAGCTTTCTCAAGCCAACTTAATCAATGAATAAAATACTGCGTTTTTAATTAGATTGAACTGTTTTATAGT
The DNA here is from genome assembly GCF_049309525.1 of Garra rufa. NCBI lineage: Eukaryota > Metazoa > Chordata > Actinopteri > Cypriniformes > Cyprinidae > Garra > Garra rufa. The sequence continues at coordinate 4,671,126 of NC_133367.1, forward strand.
GACACTTGTCCACCATTTTGTATTTCGTTAAGTTCAGCGCAGTGCATTCTGGGATACATCATTGCAGTTTGGACCTAAAATAACACCAATGTAGGCCTCCTACTAGGTTTTGAACAGTTTCAAGTCAACTAAAAAGACAAAACACTTTTTGTATGTTAATATTTCAGACTTTAGTTTGTATCTGACGTTTAGACGTCATTCTGTAAATAAACCCATTTGGGATCCAGATGTGGGCAGCATCTGGTTTGTACTCGCGGCGTGACGTTACAAGAATTGGTTTCTGTAATGGTCTGAATCCGTTATAATTGTTTGTGATGCTTGTTTTCAGTCTTTTGGTGTTTATCGTATGGCAGAAATACTGTCGCTCGCGACACAGGTGCGCTAACAACACGAGGACAGACGCTTTACTCGTTAAAAAACACGTTAAGAGGTTTTCCTGAGGAAACTGTCCGTGTTCTGGCGGTCGAGGAACATGAAGGAGCCGCGTGAGAACTGCTGATAAGACTAATGGGAAAGAGCCATTTCCTGTTGAAGGGAAGAACAGGAAGTCCTCACTAGCAAACACACACTTCCTATTTCTAACAGAACACAAATTCATCTACATTAAGTACAATTGGGTGTTTCTTCAAACTATGGTCACCTTTTATATTCAGGAATATATATATATATATATATATATATATATATACATTTTTGTATTTAATAAAATATTTAATTACAAATTAATACTAATTTTGTAATTCTAAGTTTTATTGTAATTAAAGCTTTCTTTGACCATTTTTTTAATTGTATTTTTTATATTTTATTAAATACAAATATATAAAATGTAAGATAGAAAATGTATTTTTATGATGTAATTATATTTAATTCAATTAAAATGTTACATAAATTAAAATCGAAATTGAATTAAAATGGAAAATCCATCACAGAAATAAATTAAATCAAAATATTATTTGTATTTTTTATATTTTGATAAATAAAATATATATATAGATAGATAGAAAATGATTATTCATTAGCATTCATTTTTTAAACTGTTTGTTGTTGTAATACACTTATATTTAATTGATTTTATTTTTTGTATTTTTTATATTTTATTAAATAAAAATATAGAAAATATGAGCGAGAATTATTATTAATTTCTATTGCTAAAAAAAGTATTATTTATTCGTATTCATTTTTTAATAAGTAAATTTATGTAATATATTTATATTTAATTCATTAAAATGTTATATAAATTAAATTAAAATTTAAATTAAATTAAAATAGAAAATCCATCACAGAAATATGATTTGAATTAAACTTGAATTTCTTTTTCTTTTTTTTTTTGATAAAATGTATGATAGAAAATTATTATTCATTAGTATTATTATTAGTAGTAGTATTTTTATACTTAGGTTTATTTTTGTAATATATTTATATTAAATTTATTTAAAATGTTACATAAATCGAAATATTAACTAAATTAAAGTAGTTTTGTTATATAAAATATATGAATGAAAATTATTATTCATTACTATATACATTTTTTTAGATATTTTTGAAATTGAATTAAAATTGAAACAGAAATATTAACAAAATTAAATTTAATTCATTTTTTTGTATTTTTTAAATATTGTATTAAATAAAAATATGTAAAGTATGATATAAAATTATTTAATAGTATTCATTTAAAATTATTTTTTAATTAACTTATATTATATTAAAATATATTATAGAAATAAAAAATAAAATTGAACTGAATTTATTTTCTGTAAGATAATTTATTATTGTTTGTATTTATTTTTTCATTATTTTCCTAATCTGTCTATTTATGTATACATTTGATTGTTTTTCCATTGTCCAAAACCCAGACTTTTAGTCCTAAAATACATTAATATTACATTAATATTTTTACGTTCATATATGTACCTTTACGATCTAAACAAAACATAAAATAAACATAAACATTTCAGTATTATTGTGTGAATACAAATTACATGCATTTGTTTAAAATGAGGCTTCTTAAATGCTCAGTTTTTAAAAGTTAGTCTACTTAAGAGCTCAAGACAAAATATCATAGGAAAAAAATAATAATATTCCTTACGTAACCAATATGTTTATTGTTTGTCCTTTCTAATTATGCAGACATTTTGTCACAGTATGCCAAAAATAACATCTGTGTCTATTTAGGTTGCATAACATGAAATTAGCTTTATCTTTGAATGTCATTTCCAGCATTATAACAGTCCACAGATCCCGCCTCCAGCTGGGAATTTGAGGAATAAACACATTCGTGTGAAATAAGCGGGAAGTGCTTTAAATGTGATTTCCACCATTACAGATGTACATCCTGAAGAGTGTTGTGTCACCGCTAGCTGTTGAGCCCATTAGTGTTTTGTTCTACCTGCGATTGGCCACCTGCAATCAGATTTGCGACCCCTGGATTTACATCCTGTGTCAGGAGTCTAGATTGAGGCGAGTAACGGCCGACGGCTGATCCAGATTGTGATCCGAATTAACAACGAGCCGCATTCACACTCACACGCTCATCAGTAACCACACCAGATGCTTCAAAACGCTTCTGTTGATTCATAACCACTGCTTTCCACCGAAAACCATCATCCACCCCAACACATTAATCTGAGTTTCTGCCAACGTATTTTTTATATATTTATTACTAATTAAAACAAAATAATATTGTGTGTATATATTTTTTTTTCTTCCAATTTCATTTTAATTTAATTATTTATTTTAATTAAATTAAGTTTTATTTTATTTTTCAATATTCGTTTATTTTTAATTAAATTATTTTTTTAATTAAAAGAAAATATTATCATAATTTATTCAAAAGGAATACCATTATTAATTATATATTTATATTATATATTTTTTGTTATTATAATGTATGTCCTTTAATTAAATGATTTTTAATTTTTTAATTTAATAATTTTTTTCATTTAATTAAATGTTATTAAATAATATATGTATATATTTTTTTCAATTTTATTTTATTTAAATTATTGAATTTTTATTTGAATCAAAATAATTTTTATTTTATTTAAGAACATATTTTTATTATAATTAAAATGATTAATAATGATATATTTATATTCTATTTGTTATATTATAATTAATATTTTTAATTAAATACTTTTTTGCATTTAAATAAAAGAAAATATTGTTAGAATTTAATAAAAAGAATAACTTATTATTAATGTTATATTTATATTGTATTTTTGTATATTATAATTAATATTTTTAATTAAATTATTTTGATTTTTTTAATTAAATTTGTTAATTTCATTTTTAATTAATTATTATTTTAATTAAATTAATTATTATTTTTTTAATTTAATTATTTATTTTAATTAAATTAAGTTTTATTTTATTTTTCAATATTCGTTTATTTTTAATTCAATTATTTTTTTAATTAAAAGAAAATATTATCATAATTTATTCAAAAGGAATACCATTATTAATTATATATTTATATTATATATTTTTTGATATTATAATGTATGTCCTTTAATTAAATGATTTTTAATTTTTTAATTTAATTATTTTTTTCATTTAATTAAATGTTATTAAATAATATATATATATATATATTTTTTTTTTCAATTTTATTTTATTTAAATTATTGAATTTTTATTTGACTCAAAATAATTTTTATTTAATTTATTTAAGAACATATTTTTATTATAATTAAAATGATTAATAATGATATATTTATATTCTATTTGTTATATTATAATTAATATTTTTAATTAAATACTTTTTTGCATTTAAATAAAAGAAAATATTGTTAGAATTTAATAAAAAGAATAACTTATTATTAATGTTGCATTTATATTGTATTTTTGTATATTATAATTTATATTTTTAATTAAATTCTTTAGAATTTTTTTAATTAAATTTGTTAATTTCATTTTTAATTAATTATTATTTTAATTAAATTAATTATTATTTTAATTAAGTTAATTAAAAGAAAATATTTTTATTATAATTAATTAAAACAGAATACAATTTTTACATTTACTTAAAAGAAAATATTATAATTTATTAAAATTATTATTGTTAATTATATATTTATATTGTATTTTTTACATATTACATATTTTATATTATAATATTAATATTTTAACATTTTTAATCACATTATTTTTAATTTTTTAATTTCTTATTTAATTTAATTTAATTACTATTTTTTATTAAATTATTTTTTATTTAATTTATTAAAAGAAAATATTGTTATTATAATTCATTAAAAAATAATAAATTATTGGTAATTATATATTTATATTATATTTTTTATATATTATAATTAATATTTTTAATTAAATTATTTAATTGACCTGAATTATCATTTTTAATTCAATTTGTATTTAGTTTGTATTTAATTAAAATAATATTATTAAACTATAATAAATTATTATTAATTATATATTTGTTTTTATAATATAATGTATATTTTTAATGAATTGTTTTACATTTAATTAAAATATTGTTATAATTTATTAAAATAAAAACAATAATTATTAATAATATATTTATATTTGTGTGTGTGTGTGTGTATGTATATATATATATATGTATTTATTTATTTATTTATATTTTATATATATATATATATATATATATATTTAAAATATTATCTTTATTATGTTTAATTTTGAATTTACTTATGATTATATTTAAATGAATTAATACAAAATATTAAATGTATTATATATATTTTTTTTTATTTATTGTGTTGTAAACTTATAATATATTCATTTTATTATATATATATATATATATATATATATATATATATATATATATATATATATAGTGTTTATAAATAAATATTGATTTTATATTAAATTCTAATATAATATTTTATTTACTTAGAAACCAAAGAAAAAATTATGTAAATTATTAATATTCTTATTTTACTTCTAAGTAATACCAGTAAGTAACAGGTAAGTACTGTTAAGTAATCCAAGGATCCAACATTTTCTTTGTAGCAGTGATTATTAAACTTTTTGTATTTTGGCAGAAACTGTACTTACCATGGTAAATGTGTGTCATTTTGCGTCATGTTCCACCAAATGCACCAAATGTGTGTTTATTTGTGTGTGTGTGTGTGTGTGTGTGTGTTTGTTTTTGTGACATATCAGGACACAAATTTGTGTAATAACATGGGTATGACATAGGTATTACAAGGAGAGGGTGACTTATGAGGACATTGCCCATGTCCCCACTTTTCAAAAGGCTTATAAATCATACAGAATGCGTTTTTTTGAGAATGTAAAGATATGCACAGTCTCCTGTGAGGGCTAGGTTTAGGTGTAGGGAAGGTGTAGGGTGATAGCAAATATCGTTTGTACAGTATAAAAACCATTACGTCTATGGAATGTCCCCACAATTCACAAAAACAAACATGTGTGTGTGTGTGTGTGTGTGCGTGCGTGCGTGCGTGCGTGCGTGCGTGCGTGTGCGCGCGCGTGTGTGTGTGTGTGTGTGTGTGTGTGTGTGTGTGTGTGTGTGAGCATGTGTATTTCGTCAAGTGAACACTCAGCAAAGGTCAATGATTTACAACAGCTTAGCTCACTCCTTTTACCGCCGTATTCGCTTTCTTACTGCTAAGTGTTTATATTAACAACAAACCAAAACCCATTTGTTATCTTGCAGCTATTGGAGGGAAAAAAAGATCCAGAAAGGTCATGTGATATTTCCTCAGTTTCATCCTTTATAAACAAAACAAAAAACTTTCCAGTGTCCAAATGTTCCTGAGATATTTGTTTTCACATCTCTCTGAATATTTTTGGGGTGAATATATTTACTATCGACATTACGCGAGTAAATATTCCTGGAAATTGTGTCTGATGTTGTATTCTGGTTGTTCTCATTGCAAAAATCCATTCGTTTTTGTAAACATTTCAAAATGACGAAGCCTGTAATGATTGTGTTTATTTAGTTGGCTGGCTCAAGTGGAGTCGACGTTCCTCTCACAACCCTCTCGTTGTTTTTCCTCTCAACAGGTGTTTATTGCGCAGACCGTGTTGTCGGGCAGCGAGGTCGACATTCGCCACCTTCTTCTCTGGCTTCGCTTTGCGACGGGGAACCAGGTCCTGGATCCCTGGGTCTACATCTTATTCCGACGTGCCATACTGAAACGCATCGCTCCCAGGATGAACTGGTCCCGTGGCTCCATCATCAGCCTCTATCCATCGCTCTCCACGTCCTTCCGCAAACTCACACGCGCCTCTCTTGGAGGAACCATTGACCGCTTAGATCACGTCCAGCAGAATCCAGCAAAAGCTGGGCAGGAGGATACGCCGTTACCAGTGCAGAACGCTACTGCGACATCTAGTTCCATTTAGCTAAGAAGACTAGCATTTATCTTCTACTTCATTATTGATATGGCGCCCAATGTAGGGCATGACCCACCTTTTAAACCCTTGTGTTGGCGCTCCGCCAGCCTGGCCAAGAAACTCCAGTCGGACATGTTTGAGAAGCGTATATTTGAGCTCTTAAGACGTGGCAAAGTTGTCACTTGCAGACTTGAGTGGGAAAGTAGGCAGGGCTTGACGTTTTCCAGTTGGCTGGTGATTGGATGATGAAAAGTGGTGGTTGGTTGGAGGTGGAGACTTTGCACAATAGTGTCCGCCCACTTTTTCAACAGTCCCTGGAGTTTTTCGCATTCATTTCCCCATTCAACTTTTCATTAAAGATCTGTGAACCAAACCGACCGACTACAAGGTGAATCACAACTTTGCAAGCTCTGATTTGAATCTGAAAAATATTTAAAAATAAGTCAAGAATGTATACTTAATGGCTTTAATTAAAAATGTACGGCACAAACTTGAACGCTTGAATGTAAAAGTGGGCGGGGCTTAGTTTTACCAGTTGGCTGGTAATTGGAGGCTGGAAACTGATGGCTGGTTGGAGGGGGAAGGGTTGGAAAATAAGTATGTGAACCAAACCAATCAACTACAAGGTAATTCACAACATTGCAAACTCTAATTTAAGTCTAAAATGTATTTGAAATCAGGGCAAGAATGTATACTTAATGGCTTTAATAAAAACGTACAACACAAACTTGAATGCTTGAGTGTAAAAGTGGGCGGGGCTTGGTTTTACCAGGAGGGGGAGGGGTTTTTCGCTTTCATTTCCCATTCAACTCTTCGTTAAAAGGTTAAACCAATCCATGAGCCAAACCAACCAACTACAAGGGAAGCACAACATTGCAAACTCTGGTTTAAAGCAAAAATGTATTTAAAAATAGTACAAAAAAAGCACTTAATAGTGCTAATAAAAACAGACAGCGCAAACGCTTGAGTGTAAAAGCGGGTGGGGCTTGGTATTACCAGTTGGCCTGTGATTGGAGGATGAAAAGTGATGGTTGGTTGGAGGGGGAGGGGTTGGAAAATAAGTATGTGATGTCATTTTGGAGGCGGGGCCTTGGGACAATAGTGTCCGTCCACTTTTTTAGCAGTTTCTGGAGTTTTTCGCATTTATTTCTCATTCAACTCTCCGTTAAAGATCCATGAACCAAACCAGCCAACTACGAGGTGAATCACAACATTGCAAACTGATTTAAATCTAAAAAGTATTTAAAAATAAGGCAAGAATGTATACTTTAATGGCTTTAATAAAAACATATAGCACAAACTTGAACGCTTCAGTGTAAAAGTTGGCGGAGCTTGGTTTTACCAGTTGGCCGGTGATTGGATGATGAAAAGTGATGGTTGGTTGGAGGGGGAGGGGTTGGAAAATAAGTATGTGATGTCATTTTGGAGGCGGGGCTTGGCACAATCGTGTCCGACCACTTTTTCGACAGTCCCTGGAGTTTTTTGCATTCAATCCCCGATCTGTGAACCAAACCGACCGACTACGAGGTGAATCACAACTTTGCAAGCTCTGATTTGAATCTGAAAAGTATTTCAAAATATGACAAGAATGTATACTTAATGGCTTTAATAAAAACGTACAGCACAAACTTGAACGCTTCAGTGGGAAAGTGGGGCGTGGCCTGACGTTTACCAGTTGGCCTGTGATTGGATGATGAAAAGTCATGGTTGGTTGGAGGGGGAGGAGTTCAAAATTAGGTGTTTTTTGATCTCTTTTTTGGGGGTGGAGCCTTAGCACAATAGTACCTGTCCGCTTTTTCAGCAGTTCCTGGAGTTTTTCACATTCATTTCCCATTCAAGTCTTTGTTAAAGGGTTAAACCAATCCATGAACCATACCAATCAGCTACAAGGTGAAGCCCAACATTGCAAACTCTGATTTAAAGTAAAAAAGTATTTGAAAATTAGACAAAACCTTCAAAAACCTGCAGATTTGAGTGGGAATGTGGGCAGGGCTTGGTTTTACCAGTTGGCCGGTGATTGGAGGATGAAAAGTGACGTTTGGTTGGAGGGGTAGGGCTTGGAAAATAAGTATATGATGTCATTTTGGAGGCGGAGCCTTTGTACAATAGTGTCCTCCCACTTTTTCAGCTGTTCCTAGAGTTTTTCGCATTCATTTCCCATTCAACTTTCCGTTAAAGATCTGTGAACCAAACCGACCGACTACGAGGTGAATCACAACTTTGCAAACTGAAAAGTATTTAAAAATAAGTCAAGAATGTATACTTAATGGCTTTAATAAAAACGTACAGCACAAACTTGAACTCTTGAGTGTAAAAGTGGGTGGGGCTTGGTTTTTACCAGTTGGCCGGTGATTGGAGGATGAAAAGTGAAAGAAATGTATACTTAATGGATTTAATAAAAACATACAGCACAAACTTGAACGCTTCAGTGGGAAAGTGGGACATGGCTTGACGTTTACCAGTTGGCCAGTGATTGGAGGATGAAAAGTCATGGTTGGTTGGAGGGGGAGGAGTTCAAAATTAAGTGTTTGGTGATCTCTTTTTTGGGGGTGGAGCCTTAGAACAATGGTACCTGTCCACTTTTCAGCAGTTCCTGGAGTTTATCACATTAGCTACAAGGTGAAGACTAACATTGCAAACCCTGATTTAAAGTAAAAAGGTATTTAAAAATTGGACAAAACCTGGAGATTTGAGTGGGAATGTGGGCAGGGCTGGTTTTACCAGTTGGCCGGTGATTGGAGGATGAAAAGTGACGTTTGGTTGGAGGGGTAGGGTTTGGAAAATAAGTATGTGATGTCATTCTGGAGGCGGAGCCTTTGTACAATAGTGTCCGCCCACTTTTTCAGCTGTTCCTATTCAGTTTTTCAGTTTTTCGTATTCATTTCCCATTGAACTTTTCGTTAAAGATCCATGAACCAAACTGACCGACTACGAGGTAAATCACAACATTGCAAACTCTGATTTGAATCTGAAAAGTATTTAAAAATAAGTCAAGAATGTATACTTAATGGCTTTAATAAAAACGTACAGCACAAACTTGAACTCTTGAGTGTAAAAGTGGGCGGTACTTAGTTTTACCAGTTAGCCGGTGATTGGAGGATGAAAACTGACGGCTGGTTGGGAGGGGGTGATTGGAAAATAAGTATGTGATGTCATTTTGGAGACGGGCCTTGGCACAATCGTGTCCGACCACTTTTTCAGCAGTTTCTGGAGTTTTTTCCATTCATTTCCCATTCAATTCTTCATTAAAGTGTTTAACCAATCCATGAACCAAACCAACCAACTACAAGAGAAGCACAATATTGCAAACTCTGGTTTAAAGCAAAAAGGTATTTGAAAATTGGACGAAACCTGCTGATTTGAGTGGGAAGTGGGCGGGGCTTGATTTTACCAGTTGGCCAGTGATTTAACGATGAAAAGTGATGCTTGATTGGAGGGGGAGGGGTTGGAAAATAAGTGTGTGATGTTGTATGAAGGTGGAGCCTACAATAGTGTCCGCCCACTCTTATAGCAGTCCCTGGAATTTTTCGCAAAAGTGACAGTTGGTTGGAGGGGAAAGAGTTCAAAATTAAGTGTTTGGTGATCTCTTTATTAGGGGTGGAGCCTTAGCACAATAGTACCTGTCCACTTTTTTTGCAGTCTTTGTTAAAGGGTTAAATCAATCCATGAACCATACCAATCAGCTACAAGGTGAAGCCCAACATTGCAAACTCTAATGTAAAAGTAAAGAAGCATTTGAATATTGGACAAAACCTGCAGAAACCTGCAGATTTTTTTGGGAAAGTGGGCGTAGTTTCTGGAGTGTTTTTTAAAACAGTTAAAAGCACTGAACCATCCAACTAGGAGGTAAATCACAAAATTACCTGATTAAAAGCAACAATGCATTTAAAAATCTGACAAGATTGTGTACTGAATGGCTACAATGAAAATGTACAGTAGAAACTTGGCTCAATTTGGGACAGCTAGGCAGTTTTGGCTCACTTCCCAGACAAGCACCCTCCTTTTCCTTTCTGATAAGACTATGAGGACCACACACTCGGATAAAATGGCAACTTTCAACACGGATGCGGTACTGGTTTATTTATGGTCCTGTCATGGAAGGTTCTTGTCTTTAAAGGAATCAAACAAGTATCATTACTAGCACAAATTTGGCTATTTGTGTGTGAGGAGACACAAGTTCAGCATCAGATGCTGCAAGAGTGAATAACCTGTTTTGATCCCGAATTTCCATTGCATGCAAACCCAAGCATTGCTGCATAAAACTCATTATTCAGCCCTCTTGTGTTTGGATTGCTTCGGCCAATTATTCTCTTAAGTATTTGCATCTATGGTTGAGATCATTTTTGGCAAGCAACTAGCGCACACTGCGAACAGAAGGTTATCAGCTAGCGTGTATTTAAAGACAGTTTCTTGTGTGTAAACAACATGGATTTACGGTCATTTTTGCGCCAATTTCCCAAAAATACACAAACATTTCAACGTTTGAAACGAGTAGAATCCAGTAACGCAAACAAGATTTATATCAGCTTCCTCATTTTGCAACTGTTTCAAAGCTACGACTGCTAATGCTAAATAAGCATTAGCATGGCTAGCTGCAAATAAGCCATGATAAATGAGTAAATAAATGCCTCATTCTACTTCAGTAATATAATGTTTTTTAATGGAGAAGTGGGCGGGGCTTGATTTTATCAGTTGGCCACTGATTGGAGGATGAAAAGTGACAATTGGTTAAATAGGGAGGGATTAAAATATAAGTGTGTTTAGTGATGTAATTTTGGGGTGGAGCATTTGGGCACAGGCCCCACCCACTTTCCCAAATTTTTCAAGTCTTCGTTAAAGAGTTAAAAGCCACAATCGAACCAAGAAGATACGAGGTAAATTACAAGTTTACAAACTCTGATTCGAAACAAAAAAATGTGAAAATCCGACAAAATGACAGTATGTTTCATGGAAAGTACTACAATGAAGTATTACGAATGACGTAAATTAATTCAAAACTTTGGCGAAATAGAAAACGATTGATTGAAATTAGGAATATTGTCTATATAGAAACAACATATTGTACGTTGTATTGCAAAATATGCATATATAAAAATATTTTAGAAGTTTGAGAGAATAGAGCGGTTACATCATACACAAACAGAGCTCTTTTAGCATCATTTGCTAGTCGCGATTCTCTGATTGGTGGAAATTTCACTGCAGAATCATTTTTGGGTGGAGCCTTTGCGCATAGGCCCAGCCCACTTTTTTTTACAGAACTCCTGGACTTCTTCCATTAATTTTGCCCATAGGGATTTTTCAAGGTCTTCGTTAAAGAGTTAAAAGCCACAATCAAATCAACAAGCTACGAGTTAAATTACAATTTTACAAACAAAACAAAAAAGTATTTAAAAATTGGACAAAAAGTGGGCGGAGCTCCCTTCGTGTCATTTGCTAATCGCGATTTTTTGATTGGTGGAAGTTTCACTGCAGAATCATGGGTAATGTAGTTTTTCACCAAGAATTCTGCTGTTAAAATAAGTTGGAAGTTGAAAATAAAGTGGACTGACAGCTTCGACTAAAGTATATACCATCAACTTACAACATTGCAGCTCACGCTAGGCTCGTCTTCAGTATTTAACATTACCGTTTGATATTAAAAACGAACCCCTTCACTGGAATAAAATAAATGGGGTTTTTACTTCTGGACTCTATAAGACCAAAAATAAGTATCAAGATAAATAAATAGCACCATTTTTAATCTTTATACATATTCAAATGGTGGGTGGGGCTTGATTTTATCAGGTGGCCATTGATTGGGTGATGAAGCGTTACAGTTGGTTGAAGGAGGAGGGGTTAAAATAGAAGTGTGTTTAGTGATGTCGTTTTGGGGTGGAGCCTGTGCGCATAGGCCCTGCCCACTTTTTCAGTACTTTCTGGATTTATTCCATTCATTTGGTTTTTCGCTAGGTTCGTCTTTAATGTTTAATGTTACCGTTTAACAAATTCCCCTATGGAAAAAATGAATGGGATTTTTACTTCTGGACTCCCAGAAGACCAAAAATGAGTTTTAACAAAGTAAATAGCGTCCATTTTGATCTCGCGTTGACTAAAGGAGATTTGTATGAATTGTGAACGTACAAAAAGTCAGTTTGTGGTATGTTTTTAATCTTTACACATATTCAAATATGTCACATCAGGTCGTCTAAAAGGACCAGGTCCGTTGTAAAACAGGATATACAATACGCAAAACACGTTTACTTGACTTTTTAAGTTAAATACACATCGAATGTGAGCATAGAGTTCATTCAATGTTTGTTTTTTCATATATACACAAGACAATCGTGTCACAAGATCTGTCATTAATCATAAAAGACCATTCATTTCACCTGTAACACATGTATTAATATATAACACAACAGACGGCAAAACAAACAGAGGCTAGGCTAAGCTAAGCTAACAAATGCTACATCGTAATACTTCAAAAGTCAAATTTATCATGTAAAACACACCCTAGGCTCTATACACATTGGTGGGAAATACAGTTTGACCTACTTTGTACTTCGTATTGCTTTAAACCAATGAATGTTTACATTAGCAGGCCGATTAGCGGCTAATACCTCAACGTTTTCCGTTCCTCAGGATCAAGGTGGGAATTGGAGGGCTGTGTGTATGAAAAGAGATGACAGATGTCACAAATCAAGCCGAAAGTCTCTCAGATGTCTGACGTACTCTGAAAAACACAGATGAGGAAAAGCATGTGCTGGGGTGAGATAGCGATAGCGTATAACATCTGTCCATCGTCAGTAAGAAAGACCCGCTAATGGGTTTCTGTGTGTTTGAGAGCTGCCCGCTTGAGATGACCTGCTTTATTTGTTCTCTGCGTGCTTTTTTTAGACAAATATCAGCAAAGGTCAATAAATATCCGTTATGAAATGAGGGCTGGATGTTTGGCTAGTTTAATGCGGTCCAGTTAGCTCATGCTGGTTGATTGCGTTACTACATGTTTTCAGGGTTGCCAGGTTTTCACATCAAAATCTGTCTAATTGTTTAAAACTAGGCCAATCATGTTTTGGGTAAAAAACGTGGTAAAAATAACATTCTGGGGGGTAAAATATATGTTTTTTGGTGGGGTTCCCCAGGTAAAATTTGCAATGTTAAAGTAGCCAAAATTTGCGCGAAAACCGAGGACTTGGCAACACTAATATGATTCTTTAAAAAAGCATCTTTCTATATATTGGGACTAATTTAATTGCAAAAACATTTAATATTTCATTAAATTTTTATATACTATTATTGTATTTATTAATATTTTAGAATAGCACTTATTTTTATGTTTTAAGTTTTTATTGCAATTTTTGTTTTAATAATTTTTTGTGCTTTTGTCATTTTTATTAGTGCTGGGTAACGATTAATCGCGATTAATCGCATCCAAAATAAATGTTTTTGTGTACATAATATATGTGTGTGTACTGTGTGTATTTATTATGTATATAAAAATACACACATGCATGTATATATTTATGAAAAAATATGTTATGTTGATATATTAAATATATTTATATAATAAATATACATAATACACACACATATATTATGTACACAAAAAGATGCGATTAATCGCAATTAATAAAAATGACAAAAGCACATAAAATTATTTTTAAAAAGTGTAATAAAAACTTAAAACATAAAAATAAGTGTAAGTTTAAGTACTAAAATGACTAAAAACATAAACCTATACAGAAATGAAAATAAAAATTAAAATTAGAGCTGGGCAACGATTAATCGCAATTAATCACATCCGAAATCTGTTTTTGTTTATATAATATATGTGTCTGTACTTGTATATTTATTATGTATAAATAAAGACACACACATACAATATATATTTTGAAAGTATTCACATATATATATATATATATATATATATATATATATTAATTCATATAATTTATATTGTGTTTTTTCTTAAATGCTTTTTTTTTTCAGCTTTATTTCAGTTACCATTTTTTATATTTTTTAAACAAATTATATTTTAAATAAACTTGGTATGTATAACAACAAAACAAACAGCATTTTCTAAATATACTTTTACTTTTTCAACAATATATGAAAACTGACACATATTTGGAGCAAATGCAAACGAATCATTAACTGAAAAATCTGTAAAAAATAATGTTGTTATGTGCTTTTGTAATTTTTAAAGTTTGTTTCATTAAAAGGTTCAATTAAACTTTAAAAATAAATCGTGATTAATCACATTCAAAATAAACATTTTTGTGTATATGTGTGTACTGTGTCTATTTATTATCTATGTATAAATACACACACATGAATGTATATATTATGTTTATATATTATATGTTATATATATTTATATATAATATAAATTATATGAATATAAATATATACATGTAAATACATTTTTGATGCGATTAATCATTGTACAGCACTATTTTTTATTTTTTTTATTTTTTTTAACATTTCTGTATAGGTTTTTTTTTTTTTTTTTCAGTTTTTAGTCATTTAAGTACGTCAACTTTTTTAATTTGCTTGCCAGTGCAACATTTTTAATTTTTTTCATCTTATTTTATCACATTATTTTTACATTTTTTCATCTCTTAAATTATTTTATACATCCACTTTATTTCAATTACCATTTTTTAAATATTTTAAATAAACTATATTTTGAATAAACTTGCTATGAATAACAAAGAAACAAATAGCAGTATCTAAATATACTTATTTTTTCAACAGTATATAAAAACCTGCCGCATATTTGGAGCAAATGCAAATAAATCATAACTAAAATATCAGAAAAATAATAAAATATATTAGATGATTTTAGAAATCTCTGTGAATTGTTAATATTTGAAAATATATATTTGAAACTAACATAGATAAAAAATAATATAAAGATAGTATTTAATAATGTTTATTAGTATATTATAATTATTCATATTACTTATACTAATTATTATTAATTATTATTCAAATTTTTTATTTATTTTTTATATTTTTTACTCTATATATACAGCATATATATATATATATATATATATATATATATAAATAGTAAAATGTTGAGTAATATTAAATGTTATATAAATATATATATATATATATATATATATATATATATATATATATATATATATGCAAAATTACAGTGTAATTCCTACTAGGGTTGCAAAAAGTTTAAAATTTCCAATAAATTGCAAAAACATTCCAGGAATTTAAAAAACTGTCCAGGATTTTTTAGAATCTTTTGGGCATTTTTGGAAAGTTTCCGAAAATTTTCCAGGCCTTTGCATGTAAAAAAGGGAAATTCAAAAACTAAAACGAAAATAAAAATGAAAGAAAACTACACCTACGACAACAATTTTGACTAGAAGACAAAAAGGAACAACTTACAAAATATTATAATCCACGCATTACCTCTAAAAGCGTCCATTCTTCACGTCTCCCATGGCACCCCAAACGTCAAACAGAAAGACGTCAGGAAAGCCGAAGTCGCCCAGAACAGAGTCGAGGGCCTCTGCGAAATCATCCGGGTTGTTCTTGTTCTTCCCAGCTTCCACAATAGTAGTCGCTGTAGGGAAAAAGAGCAGTATGAAATCAAAATCGGTCATTGCATCACTTGCTCACCAATGGATGTGAATGGGTGCCGTCAGAATGAGAGTCCAAACAGCTAATAAAAACATCACAGTAATCCACAAGTAATCCACACCACTCCAATCAGTTAACATCCATTGTTATGGATTACAGATGTGTATTTTAGTTAAAAAATGATCGGATTACTTATTGGATTACATTTTTGTAATCGACTGGAGTTACTTGTGGATAACTGTGATGTTTTATCAGATGTTTGGACTCTCGTTCTGACGGCACCCATTCACATCCATTAACGAGCAAGTGATGCAATGACACATTTCACCAATTCTGATTAATCTGTAATTGTCATTTTTGGGTACACTGTTGCTTTAAATATTTTCTTTTGGAACTAGTTGATCCCAGTATATGGGACACGTATTTTAGTTAAAAACTAAAAGATTAATCGGATTACTTATTGGATTACATTTGTAATTGACTGGAGTTACTTGTGGATTACTGTGATGTTTTTATCAGCTGTTTGGACTCTCATTCTGACGGCACCCATTCACATCCATTAATGAGCAAGTGATGGATGACACATTTCGCCAAATCTGATGAATCTGGAATTGTCATTTTTGGGTGCACTGTTGCTTTAAATAGCTTTTTTGGAACGAGTCGATCCCAGTACATGGGACGCATATTTTAGTTAAAAACTAAAAGATTAATCAGATTATTTATCGAATTACATTTTTGTAATGGACTGGAGTGGTTTGGATTACTGTGATGTTTTTATCAGCCGTTTGGACTCTCATTCTGACGGCACCCATTCACATCCATTGATGAGCAGGTGATGGAATGGAAAATTTTTTCAATTCTGATAAATCCGGAATTGTCATTTTTGGGTGCACTGTTGCTTTAAATAGCTTTTTTTGGAACGAGTCGATCCCAGTATATGGGACGCGTATTTTAGTATAAAAATAAAAAGATTAATCGGATTACTTATTGGATTACATTTTGTAATGGACTGGAGTGGTGTGGATTACTTGTGTTTTTATCAACCGTTTGGACTCTCATTCTGACGGCACCCATTCACATCCATTGATGAGCAAGTGATGCAATGACACATTTCTCCTATTCTGATGAATCTGGAATTGTCATTTTTGGGTGCACTGTTGCTTTAAATAGCTTTTTTTGGAACAAGTCGATCCCAGTATATGGGACGCGTATTTTAGTATAAAAATAAAAAGATTAATCGGATTACTTATTGGATTACATTTTTGTAATGGACTGGAGTGGAGTGGATTACTTGTGTTTTTATCAGCCATTTGGACTCTCATTCTGACGGCACCCATTCGCATCCATTGATGAGCAAGTGATGCAATGACACATTTCTCCAATTCTGATGAATCTGGAATTGTCATTTTTGGATGCACTGTTGCTTTAAATAGCTTTTTTGGAACGAGTCGATCCCAGTATATGGGATGCATATTTTTTATTTAAAAACTAAAACAATAATCGGATTACTTATCAGATTACATTTTTGTAATGGACTGCAGTGGTTTGGATTACTGTGATGTTTTTATCAGTTGTTCGGACTATCATTCTGGCGGCACCCATTCACATCCATTGATGAGCAAGTGATGGAATGGCACATTTTTTCAATTCTGATAAATCCGTAATTGTCATTTTTGGGTACAGTGTTGCTTTAAATAACTGTTTTGGAATGAGTCGATCCCAGTATATAGGACGCGTATTTTAGTTTAAAATTAAAAGATTAATTGGATTACTTATTGGATAACATTTTTGTAATGGACTGGAGTCGTTTGGATTACTGTGATGTTTTTATCAGCCGTTTGGACTCTCATTCTGACGGCACCCATTCGCATCCATTGATGAGCAAGTGATGCAATGACACATTTCTCCAATTATGATGAATCTGGAATTGTCATTTTTGGGTGCACTGTTGCTTTAAATAGCTTTTTTGGAACGAGTCGATCCCAGTATATGGGATGCATATTTTTTATTTAAAAACTAAAACAATAATCGGATTACTTATCAGATTACATTTTTGTAATGGACTGCAGTGGTTTGGATTACTGTGATGTTTTTATCAGTTGTTCGGACTATCATTCTGGCGGCACCCATTCACATCCATTGATGAGCAAGTGATGGAATGGCACATTTTTTCAATTCTGATAAATCCGTAATTGTCATTTTTGGGTACAGTGTTGCTTTAAATAACTGTTTTGGAATGAGTCGATCCCAGTATATAGGACGCGTATTTTAGTTTAAAATTAAAAGATTAATCAGATTATTTATCAAATTACATTTTTGTAATGGACTGGAGTGGTTTAGATTACTGTGATGTTTTTATCAGTTGTTCGGACTCTCATTCTGACGGCACCCATTTGCATCCATTAATGAGCAAGTGATGGAATGACACATTTCTCCAATTCTGATGAATCTGGAATTGTCATTTTTGGGTGCACTGTTGCTTTAAATAGCTTTTTTGGAACGAGTCGATCCCAGTATATGGGACGCATATTTTTTATTTAAAAACTAAAACAATAATCGGATTACTTATCAGATTACATTTTTGTAATGGACTGCAGTGGTTTGGATTACTGTGATGTTTTTATCAGTTGTTCGGACTCTCATTCTGACGGCACCCATTCGCATCCATTAATGAGCAAGTGATGGAATGACACATTTTGCCAAAACTAATGAATCTGGAATTGTCATTTTTGAGTGCACTGTTGCTTTAAATAGCTCTTTTGGAACGAGTCGATCCCAGGCGTCCACAAAATGCCTTCACTAATGAATTCATGGGAATTGCAGAGACATTCTCCTCGAGTTTCGCAGGCCTTTTACGGCAACATCCGAATTCCCTGAAGGATCTCACCGAGCTCGATATCTCGAATCCCCATGTAACTCTCCAGCAGGTCGTCGACCTTCTTGATGGCCTTGTCTTCAAACTCGTTGGGCTGTTGGAAGACAAACGGCTGATGAGACGGAGAGCAGAGTTAAGGTTGAAAAGGCCTGGGATCTGCAGCCTGACTCACGATTTCCTCCAGCGTGGCTGATCCTCTGGAGCGCAGCCGCAGCGTCTCCTTCCCGCTCACCATTTTGCCCTCGCTGGACTTGGGCGCTCGCGTCCTCTGGCCTATCATGTCTGATGGACACACAAACACAAACACACTTAACCCTTTGATCGCCTCGCCGCATTAGCGATCGACATCTGGCTGGCGTTTTGGGTGCAGCCACAAAACAGGAAAGCAGATTGAATCATTAGGAGCGATTGATGAAAGAATGTCTAGGCTTTAGTTTCCTGTTTATGACTGAAATTTCTGAGAAACTGTCCAGCTCATATCCACTTATATAATGTAAGCATGATTTCTTTATTAATGCATCATTTTATTCATCATTGTTCCTTTTTTTCTGTATATTGTACATTTTCCTTATTATTCATATTTTTTAATATTCTATATTATTTATATTTTATATTCATCTTAAAAATATTTTTATATAATAATTTATATAATTAAATAAAACATTTAAGTGGTGCTTGCTGTGCCAAAACTCTGCGCTAGGCATTAATACTAACCTTAATCAATAGCATGCTAATGTTGTTAGCGTTATATTAGCAACATGTTCACACAATATGAAATTAGCACGATTAACATGTTGCTAGCTTGATGTTAACATGTTCTTAACAAGATGCTAAGATGATTAGCATGATGCTAACAAAATGCCAACATGATTAGCATTTTGTTACATGAATTTAACATGATTAGTATGTTGTTTGCATGATGCAAGCATGTTTTAACAAGATGTTAATATGATTAAGATTATTAGCATGTCTTTAAAAAATGCTAATATATTTAGCATAATGCTAATGTGTCATTAACGTGATGTTAACATTCTATTAGCATGTCTTAGCACATAAGTAGGTGATCCTAGCATGTTGTTAGCCAAATGCTTACATGATAAATGAAGTTAACATAATAAGCATGTTGCTAGCATGACCCTAGCATGTTTTAACAACATTTTAACATGATTAGCATGATGCTAGCAACATGATTAGCATGATTAGCATGTTGCTAGCATGATGCAAGCATGCTTTAAGAAGATGCTAACATAATTATGATTATTAGCATGTCTTTAAAAAATGCTAATATATTTAGCATAATGCTAATGTGACATTAACATGATGTTAACATTCTATTAGCATGTCTTAGCACATAAGTAGGTGATCCTAGCATGTTGTTAGCCAAATGCTAACATGATACATGAAGTTAACATGATAAGCATGTTGCTAGCATGACCCTAGCATGTTTAACAAGATTTTAACATGATTAGCATGATGCTAGCAACATGCTAACATGATTAGCATTTTGTTATGTGAAGTTAACATGATTAGCATTTTGTTACATGAAGTTAGCATGATTAGCATGTTGCTAGCATGATGCAAGCATGTTTTAACAAGATGCTAATATGATTGAAATTATTAGCATGTCTTTAAAAAATGCTAAATATTTAGCATTATGCTAATGTGTCATTAACGTGATGTTAACATTCTATTAGCATGTCTTAGCACATAAGTAGATGATCCTAGCATGTTGTTAGCCAAATGCTAACATGATACATGAAGTTAACATGATAAGCATGTTGCTAGCATGACCCTAGCATGTTTAACAAGATTTTAACATGATTAGCATGATGCTAGCAACATGCTAACATGATTAGCATTTTGTTATGTGAAGTTAACATGATTAGCATTTTGTTACATGAAGTTAGCATGATTAGTATGTTGCTAGCATAATGCAAGCATGTTTTAACAAGATGTTAATATGATTAAGATTATTAGCATGTCTTTACAAAATGCTAATATATTTCGCATAATGCTAATGTGTCATTAACGTGATGTTAACATTCTATTAGCATGTCTTAGCACATAAGTAGGTGATCCTAGCATGTTGTTAGCCAAATGCTAACATGATACATGAAGTTAACATGATAAGCTTGTTGCTAGCATGACCCTATCATGTTTTAACAACATTTTAACATGATTAGCATGATGCTAGCAACATGCTAACATGATTAGCATTTTGTTACATGAAGTTAGCATGATTAGCATGTTGCTAGCATGATGCAAGCATGTTTTAACAAGATGTTAACATGATTATGATTATTAACATGTCTTTAAAAAAAGCTAATATATTTATCATTATGCTAATGTATCATTAACGTGATGTTAACATTCTTTTAGCATGTCTTAGCACATAAGTAGATGATCCTAGCATGTTGTTAGCCAAATGCTAACATGATACATGAAGTTAGCATGATAAGCATGTTGCTAGCATGACCCTAGCATGTTTTAACAACATTTTAACATGATTAGCATGATGCTAGCAACATGATAACATGATTAGCATTTTGTTACATGAAGTTAGCATTATTAGCATGTTGCTAGCATGATGCACGCATGTTTTAACAAGATGCTAATATGATTAAGATTATTAGCATGTCTTTAAAAAATGCTAATATATTTAACATTATGCTAATGTGTCATTAACGTGATGTTAACATTCTATTAGCATGTCTTAGCACATAAGTAGATGATCCTAGCATGTTGTTAGCCAAATGCTAACATGATACATGAAGTTAATATGATAAGCATGTTGCTAGCATGACCCTAGCATGTTTTAACAACATTTTAACATGATTAGCATGATGCTAGCAACATGCTAACATGATTAGCATTTTGTTACATGAAGTTAGCATGATTAGCATGTTGCTAGCATGATGCAAGCATGTTTTAACAAGATGCTAACATGATTATGATTATTAACATGTCTTTAAAAAAAGCTAATATATTTATCATTATGCTAATGTATCATTAACGTGATGTTAACATTCTTTTAGCATGTCTTAGCACATAAGTAGATGATCCTAGCATGTTGTTAGCCAAATGCTAACATGATACATGAAGTTAACATGATAAGCATGTTGCTAGCATGACCCTATCATGTTTTAACAACATTTTAACATGATTAGCATGATGCTAGCAACATGCTAACATGATTAGCATTTTGTTACATGAAGTTAGCATGATTAGCATGTTGCTAGCATGATGCAAGCATGTTTTAACAAGATGCTAACATGATTATGATTATTAACATGTCTTTAAAAAAAGCTAATATATTTATCATTATGCTAATGTATCATTAACGTGATGTTAACATTCTTTTAGCATGTCTTAGCACATAAGTAGATGATCCTAGCATGTTGTTAGCCAAATGCTAACATGATACATGAAGTTAACATGATTAGCATGTTGTTAGCATGATTATGATTATTAGCATGTCTTTAAAAAAATGTTAATATATTTAGCATAATGCTAATGTGTCATTAACGTGATGTTAACATTCTATTAGCATGTCTTAGCACATAACTAGGTGATTCTAGCATGTTGTTAGCCAAATGCTAACATGATACATGAAGTTAGCATGATTAGCATGTTGCTAGCAGTATTAACACTATTAACATGCCATTAACATTTCTTCAGTTATGTGATACATTGCATATATTGTATAGTCTTTCCCATAATTTGTCAAGATGTTTTTAATTAACAATATAGTTTATCTACAGTCAAGCTAAACTTTTTAAAACTGGAGTTAGCTTCGCTACAAACAACAAACAAAAAGCTAACTGGAGTGAAGCTAATTCAGAAGGCTGTATCTCTTTAAATATACTCTTCTAAAGCAGAAACTAGCTCCTTCTCCTTTAGTTACCCAGTTCCATCTCGCTAGGGTCTGCATTAGCAGCGAGCGGCGGCCATGTTTCCTTTGATCTTCTATGTACAAACACAGTGAGGGAATTGAGCGAGCGTTCGGGAGCGTAATTACCCCGCGCTTCTCTCACAAAGGCTAATCCATCACTCTAAAACATCCAATTAGCTAATGCTATAATGATAATCAAAGGCCTTTCAATTATTAACGGCAGTAATTGGCTGTCACCGAAAGCAGGGGCTGCTGCGCGCACATTAGCACTCGTTCGCCGTTTGCTCAGTCTGCCGAGCGTGTCCAGATTTACATGAGTGTTTGCTTCTCTGTGGGAAGAACGCGCCTCGGCTAATTATTAGTATTTACGGCTTTGAGTCTGTAATTACTCAGACCTGAGCGCGGAGCAATTACTGGCTCGTTTATGAAGGCCAGTAGTTCATACACACATGAATTAGACACATTGTTCCAGTGCGTCTTAAAGCCTTCAGCTGTTTGAACGGCTTCCAGTCAGAGTTCGTATTAAACCCAAAGGCAACAGACATTTAATTGTTTGATCAAGATTATTGCTAGGGACATTTTTTGTTAACCTGGCAACATCCCTCATGAAAAGAAAAATCAAAACAAAATGGTTACTTCACTTTTACTATAATATAAGTTTCGATCTGAATCAAATGATTCGTGAACCAACATTTAAGATCACGACTATGGAGCGCGGAGCAAATTATTTGTGAACTATCACTTCAGTTTGTGAATCATTCAAAGTTCCGATCTAAATCAAATCTAAATCAATCCCATCTGAAAAGTGATTTGCGAACCATTATTTCAGATCAAGACTTCGGAGCGTGGATCGCAAATCATTCAGTTCCCGAAATGATTCATGAACTTGCTTCATGTTCCAATCAAAATCAAACAATCCGCGCCGAAGTTCCGATCTGAATTAAAAGATTCACAAACCCACTCCAAAGTTCCGACCTAAATCAAATGATTTGTGAAATCGTTCAACTCCCGAAATGATTCACAATCTAAATCAAATGATTTGCAAACCCGCAACGAAGTCCCGATCCGAATCAAATGATTCGCAATACGTGATTTGAAGTTTCAATCTGAATCAAATTATTTGTGAACTATCACTTCAGTTTGTGAATCATTCAAAGTTCCGATCTAAATCAAATCTAAATCAATCCCATCTGAAAAGTGATTTGCGAACCATTATTTCAGATCAAGACTTCGGAGCGTGGATCGCAAATCATTCAGTTCCCGAAATGATTCATGAACTTGCTTCATGTTCCAATCAAAATCAAACAATCCGCGCCGAAGTTCCGATCTGAATTAAAAGATTCACAAACCCACTCCAAAGTTCCGACCTAAATCAAATGATTTGTGAAATCGTTCAACTCCCGAAATGATTCACAATCTAAATCAAATGATTTGTGAAATCGTTCAACTCCCGAAATGATTCACAATCTAAATCAAATGATTTGCAAACCCGCAACGAAGTCCCGATCCGAATCAAATGATTCGCAATACGTGATTTGAAGTTCCGCTCTGAATCAAATTATTTGCAAACCCGCTCCAAAGTTTCAATCTGAATCAAATTATTTGTGAACTATCATTTCAGTTTGTGAATCATTCAAAGTTCCGATCTAAATCAAATCTAAATCAATCCCATCTGAAAAGTGATTTGCGAACCATTATTTCAGATCAAGACTTCGGAGCGTGGATCGCAAATCATTCAGTTCCCGAAATGATTCATGAACTTGCTTCATGTTCCAATCAAAATCAAACAATCCGCGCTGAAGTTCCGATCTGAATTAAAAGATTCACGACCTGCGCTCTGAAATCTCATCTGAAAAGTGATTTGCGAACTATTATTTCAGTTCAGAACTTCGAACTTGCTCCATGTTCCGATCAAAATCAAACAATTTGCGATCCACGCAGAAGTTCCGATCTGAATCAAACGATTCGCAAACCCACTCCAAACTCCTGTCTGAATAACGATTCGCGAACCATCATTTCAGGTCGTGACTTCGAATCGTGAATCATTCGATTGCCAGAATGATTTGTGAACCCGCTCCATGTTCCGATCTAAATCAAACAATTCATGATCCATGCTCGAAAGTCTAGATCTGAATCAAATGATTCACAATCCAGCTCCGATCTCCCGTCGAAATAACGATTCACAAACCACCATTTCAGATCATGACTTCGGAGCACAGAGCACGAATCATTTGATTCCCAAAATGATTTGTAAACCCACTCCACTTTCCGATCTGAATCAAGTGATTCGCAAATTTGCTCCGAAGCCCAGTCTAAATAATGATTTGCGAACCATTATTTCAGATTGTGACTTTGGAGTGCGGATCGCGAATCATTCAGTTCCCGAAATGATTCGCAAACCCGCTCCACGTTCCGATCTAAATCAAACCATTAGCAATCCGCACTTGAAAGTCCAGTTCTGAATCGATGTGTGATCTCTGCTCTGTGCTCTGCGCTCTGAAGTCCAGTCTAAATAATGATTTGCGAACCATTATTTCAGATCTTGACTTCGGAGCGCAGATCAGATCGTGAATAATTACATTTACAGAATTATTTGTGAACCCGCTCCATGTCTAATCAAACGAAACCATGCTCGAAAGTCCCGATCTGAATCAAATGTTTTGCAAACCTGCTCCAAACTCCTGTCTGAATAACTATTTGGGAACCATCGTTTCAGATCGGGACTTTGAAGCGCGGGTCGCGAATGATTCGGTTCCCGAAACGATTCGTGTACCCGCTCCATGTTCTGATCTAAATCAAACGATTCGCAATCCATGTGTGAAAGTCCCAATCTGAATCAAATGATTTACGATCCTGAAGTACAGTCTAAATAATGATTCTTGAACCATTATTTCAGATCAGGACTTTAGAGCGCAGATCGCAAATCATTCGATTTTCCGAAATGATTCGCAAACCCACTCCACATTCCGATCTAAATCAAACAATTCGCGATTCACACTCAAAAGTCCCAATCTGAATCAAATGATTTGCGATCCGCACTCTGTAGTCCAGTATAAATGATTTGCAAAGTATTATTTCAGATCATGACTTCGAAGCGTGGATCGTGAATCATTCGATTCCCGAAATGATTCACAAACCCACTCCACATTCTGATCTAAATCAAACAATTCGCGATTCACACTCAAAAGTCCCAATCTGAATCAAATGATTTGCGATCCGCACTCTGTAGTCCAGTATAAATGATTTGCAAAGTATTATTTCAGATCATGACTTCGAAGCGTGAATCGTGAATCATTCGATTCCTGAAATGATTCACAAACCCGCTCCAGGTTCTGATCTAAATCAAATGATTCACGATCCGTGCTCGAAAGTCCCGATCTGAATCAAATCATTTGCAATGCGTGATCTGAAGTCCAGCCTAAATAATGATTTACAAACTATTTCAGATCGTGACTTTGAAGCACGGATCGCAAATCATTAAGTTCCCAAACTTATTTGCAAACCCTCTCCAATTCCGGTCTAAATCAAACTAATTGCAATCTGCGCTCGAAAGTCCCGATCTGAATCAAATGATTCGCAAACCCACTAACGATTCACAAACCATCATTTCAGATCGTGACTTTGGAGCGTGTATCATTCAATTCCCGAAATGATTTGAGAGCCCTCTCCACTTTCGATCTGAATCAAATTATTCACAAATTCGCTCCGAAGTTCGATCTGTGCTAAAAGTCTGAATCAAATGATGCGCAATCTGTGCAAGTCAAGTCTAAATAAAATAATCAAAATAATCAAAATAATCAAAATAATAAAATAACAATAATTAGCAAATGCTTATTTCAGATCGTGACTTAGAAGCGCAGATCGCTCCACGTTTCGATCTAAATCATATGATTCACAATCTGTGCTCAAAAATCTCGATCTGAATCAAATGATTCCCGATACGTGAAGCTCCGATCTAAATGATTCGCAATACACGAATCAAACTGAATCAAAGGATTCACGATAGACAATCAGGTTGGAGCTCTTTGAAAAAGTGAATAGTTTTGCGACGTAATAGTTTAACTGATTCAGAGTTTCAAAAAGCTCCGTTTCACCTATCACTACATGCTTTTTAACATCATTACAAATTCACGAGTGGCTAGTAAATGAAGAAGTTTTAAATATTGTAATAAATAAACGTGAAGTCACAATGAGACAACAAAGTAAAAAATAAATGAATAAATATAACTAAACGCAGTCAAAATAGTGAAATAAAAGTTATAAACAAAAGCGGAATATACAAACTAACAATAATAAAAATGTTTCAGATTAAATGAAAAAGATTCAGATGAGGTTCTTCGATGATCGCGAATCGTTTGATTTAGATCAGAACATGGGGCGGGTTTGCAAGTCATTTCGGGAATCGAATGATTCACAATCCACACTCCGAAGTCAAGATCTGATATGATAGTTTGCAAATCGTTATTCAGACAGGAGTTTGGAGCGGGTTTGTGAATCATTTGATTCAGATCAGGACTTTCGAGCACGGATTGCGAATCGTTTGATTTAGATCGGAACATGGAGCGGGTTTGCAAAAAATGTTGTTAACTTAATGATTCGCAATTCTGAAATGGTTCACGAAACAATATTTAGGCTGAACTTCAGATTGAGCATCGGGAATAACTTGATTCAGATCAGGGATTTCGATCTAAATCATATGATTCGCAATCTGTGCTCAAAAATCTCGATCTGAATCAAATGATTCGCAATACGTGAAGCTTCGATTCGCAATACACGGTCTGAGGTCCCGATCTGAATCAAATGATCAAATGATGAGCTCTTTGAAACAGGGAATCATTTTGCGACGTAATAGTTGAACTGATTCGGAGTTTCAAACCGTTTCACCCATCTCTACGTGCTTTTTAAAATCATTACAAGTGATGTCGAAATTAAAAAATAAATTGCTCTTTAGATCTGGTTTTTGCTAGTGAATCGCTTGAACTTATCAAAGTCAAGAGTTTGAATCAATCAGAGCGGTTCCAGCGTAAATGACTCACTCAAATGATTCGGTTCGTCTCTGTTCCGCCGCTTTTCGCATCTTCAGCCTTGTTTACGCGACACTGTCAGTACTACTACTGCTTTAACTCGCAAGTTTTATGACATTGACTGAAATAAGTGACAAAAAGCGAAAGAGGTATTACGTTTACAAATTAAATATCAATATTTCGATTCCAAAGATGACATCCAACACAAATCTACGAACATATTCAGGTGAGGTAACGGTTCACTGCTAACTAGCAAAACAATCCATGTTCGATGGCAACAGCGCATTATGATCGAGTTTGTAGCTTAATTCACTATATTTAAAAATAATTTGAGCAACAACAGTGGTTACATACACATATATTTAATTGTTTTTTATATATATTGTAATTTAGTAGTCTGTGGATATCCCTACGCCCTTGAACCCTCAGACTTTTCCTTGACGAATGGAAAAAAAGGCGTCTTTCCGTTCAAGTCGGTCTTTAAAAACTGACTTGATTTTAAAATACAATTTGAGGAAATCACCTCTTCAGACCGTTTAAGAGTTCATTGTTATTTCCTGCATGGCGCGGGTTGTCTGAGGTCGCTGTAATGCAATGATATAAATCTGATTAATGACATTAATCACGTGTTTATTGTGTTCATGAGCGACTCAAACATTTCTGAACCGTGTGCATTTTACTTGTATATGAAATAAATATATAAATATAATATACTGCGCTTTTATTGTTGCATATATTATTTAAAAATATTTAAATAAATATAATAATATAAGACTGTTGCAAAATATATTGCATATTTTCAACATACACAGTATGTTTACATTTTTAGACTTTCTTTTACTACACAATGGCGCTCTACTCTTCAATTTATGGCTATATATATATATATATATATATTTTTTTTTTTTTTTTTTTTTGCACATAAATACATTTGTAGTTATTTTCCTTTATGTCGTCAATTGTTTTTTTATTGTTATTTATTTTTGTTCACAACATCAAGTTGTTTATTTATTTATCCAGTCCCTATTTTAACATTCTTGTCTCATCCTGACTTTTTTCATTTATTATTATTTTTAGGTTATTTATTCCATTTGTTTTGTTTTTTTTTTGTTTTTTTTTTAGACTCAGAATTTAAGTTTTTCAGTATTTCAACCTTGTTTTATCAAACTTTTTTTTAATTTCCTAGCACTGAATATGCAAAACATGTTAAATTTGTACTAATCTTTTTTATTTTATTTTATTTTTTTCATTTATTTCTTAACCACTGTCATACAATAAACAATTTTTCATGTATTATTTTTTTAATAATTAATTAAATGATTTATTTCACCACTGGTATATACAAAAGCATTTAACATTTTTATTTTTATTATTATTATTGTTATTATTAAGTAATTCTCCATTTACAATATTTTTGTTTATTTTATCTTATTTATTTATTATTATTTTATTTTGTTTATTGTGTTTTTTTCACTTTCATGTTAAGATTCTCAATATTTTCAAGCTTTTTTAATATTGTTATTTTATTTAGTTTTTGTTTGTTTTTGTTCCAATATTAAATATTTAGTAAATTAATATGTTTACAGATTATATAATTATTATATATAAATGTTTTAAATAAATAAATACGATTTAGTGTTTTTACATATGTGCATTTTCAAAATTAATACATTTATAAATATACAATAAAGTAATTATTTTAATAATATACAATATATATATGTAATAAAATAATATTTTTTCACTAATATACTACTCTAATATATAACACCTTCATATACTACAATGTTATTCCATAGTGTGAACACATGATGGAGCTGTTCTCCTAAATATAAGGTCCAGAGTGAACCAGCTGTAAGTATCATTGTGAGATATTATGTTATGTGAGATATTAATATGAGTTCTCACCGAAGGCTTTCTTGGGTTCGACTAGGCGCAGGGTGAACGGCGTTCCTCTCGACTGCTCTTTCAGCATCTTCGCCACTTCATAATGCCGACATCCCACAATGCTCTGGTCGTTTATGGCCTCGATGTGATCACCGACACACACCGTCTTGATTTGGTCGATGGTGCTGCCTTCCTTTATCCTCTAAAACACGACACATAATATAACATAATATAGTTTTTATAATATCTTATCATGGACAATAGATAAGAAAAATAATGTATAAAACTATTTGGTTGATTCTGGTTTACAGTTTTTTACATCATTTACATTTGCAATTCATTAAATTATTATTGCATTCCTTTTGTTTTGTTTTTGCTCCAGGGTTGAATTTTCCTTTTTGATTCTCAAATTTGAGCATTTTCAATATTTCAAACTTTTTTTCCAGGAAACGGTACAACGCTGGTATAAAATTAACATTACATATTCATTTTCATTTTTTTTTTTTTTTCATTTACTAGCTACTGAATGTACAAAACATTTACTTTTATATTTTTTATGTTATTTATTTATTCATTTATTTTTCATTTACTCATCACTGGTATGTATATATTTTTTTAAATAAATAATTACATTTATTTTTACTTAATCAGCCACTGGTGCATATACAAAAGCATGTAACATTTTTATTTCAATATATTACTTTATGTCTGTTTTTATTATTATTAGTATTATTATTTGTTCATTTATTGTTATTTGTTCATTCCATTTGTTTTGTTTTTGTTCCAGGGTCTTAAATTTTAACATTTTTAATATTTCAAACTTGAAATAGATAGATATACTTGCCTGAATATATGAAACATTTATTTATTTATTTATTTATTTTATCATTTTATTAATTTATTTGTCATATACTAACCACTGGCATGTGACTAGCATTTTTATTTATTTATTTATTTTAATATAAATTACATATAAATATATGTATAAATTACATTTATTTTTTATTTACCAGCCACTGGTATATACAAAAGCATTTAACATTTTCATTTATTTATTTATCTTATTTATTTCATTTATTTTGCTTTAACTAGCTATTAGACTTTATTTATTTATTTGTTTGTTCTTTTTTGTTTGTACCTATTTTATTTCACTTTTTTAAATGCTCTTAATTATATTTATTTATTTTTACTTATTTAATTGTTTTTTAGATGTATATACTGCATTTTTGTGCATTTGATATAAAATAGTCCATTTAATTTAGACTTTTATGTTGTTTCATCGTGAGTTCATGTTTTTTTGTTTTTATTTATTATTTTTCAAGTAATTTATTTGTTCATTCCATTTGTTTTGTTTTTGTTCCAGGATTATATTTTTTCTTTTTCTTTTTTAGACCCTGCATTTTTGTGCATCTGATATAAAATAGTTAATTTAACTTTTTATTATTTATTTATTTTAAAAAAAATTATAATAATTTATTCTTTTTTTCAAGTCTTTATTTATTTGTTGATTCCATTTGTTTTTGTTTCAGGACTGTAGTTTCCTTTTTGAGTCTCAAATATTACATTTTTCAATATTTCAAACGTGTTTTATGAAACATTTTTTATTTACTAGTCACTGAATATACTAAACATTTTTATTTTATTATTTATGTATTTCTTTTTTCCATTTACTAGCCACTGGCACACACAAAACCAACATTCTTATTAATGTTTTCTTATTTATTTAATTATTTCTTAATTACTTCCTACCTTACTTTATTCATTTATTATTATTATTTTATTTATAACTATTTTATTTCACTATTTTTAACTGCTCTTTTAATTTATTTTTACTTGTATATTTTTTTAAAGATTTACATTTAATGTGAAGTTAATTTAACGTTGTTGTCTCATCGAGACTTATTTCATTTATTCCATTTGTTTTGTTTTTTAGACTCAAAATGTAAATTTTTCATTATTTCAAACTTGTTTCATCAAACTTTTTTCATTTACTAGCACTGAATATACAAAACATGTTAAATTTGTACTAATCTTTTTTTATTTTATTTTTCATTTATTAACTAACCACTGCCATACAATAGAGCATTTTTATTTATAATGTTTTTTAAATAATTAAAGAAATTATTTATTTCACCACTGGTATATATACGAAAGCATTTCATATTTTTATTTTTATTATAATTATTATTATTATTAAGTAATTTTCCATTTACAATATTATTGTTTATTTTATCTTATTTATTATTTTTTGATTTTGTTCCAATATTGTTTTTTCATTTTCATGTTAAGATGTTAAGATAATATTGTTTTTTTTTTATTCTTTTTTGTATGTTTGCTTTTGTTCCAGATTTTATTTTTCAATATTCCAGTTTTTTTGTGGTATTCCAGGAAATGTGCCAGTTAACTTGATAGCTAAACACACTATATTCTTATTTTCCATTTGTTAGACACTTGAATATAGGAAAACAGTGTATATTTTGTATTTATTTTGTTTGTTTATTCATTCATTCAGCTTTTGTTCTTATTTTCTTATATATTTAGCTGTATTTTCAGGTTAGGGGCTCAAATGTTAAGTTTCTCGACACTTCAGTTTCGTCTTCCAGGAAACTCGTTAACCTGGTTAACCGGATAACCAGCAGAAGCACGCACTTTAATGAAGGCGTATCCCGCGCCGTTGTCGGTGATGGTGAGTCCGAGCGCGTCCTCGGTTTTAACGACCTCCACCTCTTTGGTTTCTCCCCTCACATGGGCGAAGATGAAGTCCTCCAAACCGATCTGACCACCCAGCAGCTTCTGCATGTCCACTTTGTGTGAGTTCAGGGTGCAGAAAAGGATCTTGAGGGGGAAAAAATAGACAAACATGTGTCAGACTACAGAGAAAACGGACACCGGAACCTTTACCGCCGTTTTCCATCCGCGGTCACGCGCACGATTAACACTAGATGGCGTTGTGGCTGTTAACTAGTACTTGAATAGAATATAACTAATATTAGTGTGTTAGGGAGTCAAACAACGAGCTAGCATCGATAAATGTTGATTAAAAGATCATTTGTTTTTGTATCGCAACGTTTAACTATGCTAACAGATGCTAACACCCCTGTTTGCTAGAATTTGGGCGCGAAAGTTCTTATTCATTTCCATTCAGATGTTTTAAATGATTTAATATGTGCCTAAAACGACCGAGATGAATTATTTACTTCTTTTCAGAGCTGTAAATGTGAGTAAATGTATTTTTTATAGCGGTTTGAAGGCATAAATGCTCACGTGACCGTTTTATGACTTTCTTAACGGTAAACTTTCGCCTCAAGCCGAAGCAAGTTTGTTTGGTTTGTTGTTTTATTTATTATTTATTTTTGTCCATCTATTAATTGTTAATTCAGTTTGTTTTGTTTTTGTTCCAGGATTGTATTTTTCTATGTTTGAGTCTCAGATATTACATTTTTCAATATTTCAAACTTTTAATATTTCAAAATTGTTTCATGAAACGTTTTTATTTACTCTTCACTGAATATGTGACCCCAAACTTTACCATTTTTTTTTGTTTGTTTGTTTGTTTACTAACCAGTAGCATAGGCTATAGGAGAACATTTTTATGTTATTTTTTAAATAATTAATTACATTTATTTTAATTTATGTAATTCTTTCAAAATGTACTAGCCACTGTCACAAACAAAACCAACATTTTATTGTGTTATATATATATATATATATAGCCTATATATATATATATATATATATATATATATATATATATATATATATATATATATATATATATATATAGTACATTTTGAGTCTCCTATTTTAAGATTTCCAATATTTAAAACTTGTTTCATCAAACGTTTTTCATTTACTAGCCACTGAATATGAAACATTATTTTTATTTCCGTCGTGAGCGCGACCGGTCACGCGCACGATTAACACTAGATGGCGGTTAACTAGTAATTGAC